>NC_056739.1:389220812-389373312 GCF_019279795.1 Protopterus annectens
GAATAATAGTATACACAAACACACACACCCAAATACAAACACATGAATCACATGACACATAATGCAGTTAATGTGATTAAAAATGAAGCTGCCAAAAAATATATACAGAAATAATATATATAAACAGAGCATAACTTTCAATTAAAAAACACTTTATGTTAATTGAGCCATTTAATGTTAAATGAATCATGTCAACCTGCGATCTAAATTTCCACAAGGTTTCTTTCAGTTCAACATTATTTTTAAAATCACCAGCTGTAACATCAGGATAGACCCTGTTTAATATAAAGAAATATAATTTCTTTTGTTCACAAAAATACTTCTGATGTTTAAAAAGGGTACTGTTTTCATTTTTAGGTTTTAAATCATACAGATGTTTCAAAATACATTTTTTAAAATGTGTGGTGGTCATTCCAATGTAAAATGCAGGGCAGGTAGTACACATGGCAATATAAATAATGATATATGATTCACGTGTAAAGTGTTCCTTTTCATAGATAATCATCTGTTCATGAGGAAGAAAGATACATTATCCTTGTACAATATAGTGGCATGTCTTACAGAAACCTCAGGCATAAGCACCTACCTACAGATTTTTTTTGGCTTGATGTGACTGGGAAATGGCATCTATATTTCTCTTTCTTTTTTACCTTAACTTTATTTTTGTATTTATATATGTAGCCATGCATATATATATATATATATATATATATATATATATATATATGTGTGTATTTACGTATTAAATTTAGTTTTTGACTTGGTGGCTGTTTTATCTGAGCTACTTTTAGGTTTTGTGTCTGCAACCTATGAGTTTTCACTTTATTTTTTAATGAACACTTTCAATATGGTGGACTTAATTCGAATTTTTGCAGCTTTGATGGCATACTAAACTTTTGATGGATGTGCTATGGATACTATAATCACTGGTAACATGCCAGGAGAGCAGATAAACAAAAGATATTGCAACAGTTTAACAAGTATATGATTTTATCACACTTTTAGGTTCTGGTCTAACATTAGAATTATGAAGATGCCAGTGATTAAATGGTGGTGTAAAGATGACACTTGCCTTTGCAACTGGTTAGATACAATAATTAAACACCACAATTGACTGCAAAGTGCAATTGGATGAGACTGTACGCAGGCGTTTAATGTTAAATACAAAGTGTACTGCATTGAAAGTAAGGATATTAAATCTTGCAAAATGAGTAGCAGTTTAGTTCTGAAGTAAAATAAAACATATTTCAAAGTTCAGAATGACCAAGGAACTTTAGTCTGATAGCCTGAAGTTATGACTTTCTAATGAAAGGTTCAGCTGGGTATAAATGTTCATATGGGTAGTTTTTACAAAGGGAGATGAATAACAGTCAAGATGACTGCAGTCCTATACCAAACTGCCTGACAGAATTAATGTGTTTTAGACAATCATTTTCATCTTCATAGGTTGTTATTATTCAGAAACATACTAAGTAAAACATTTCATTTTTTTTCTTTTCTCCACTGGGTATGATTGTCACCATTGAGGGCACACCCCAAACACTTGTAAAAATGGGAAATGGGGTTACGGATGGATAGATATCTGTTTACTGAAACAATTTTGAAATTCAAGGTAATGCAGGCATTAAATGCATTTATATAAACTCTATCAACATTAAAGCAAGAAAAATCATAGAAAAATATGTATGATATTTATAGAAATATGAGGTATTTGTCAGTTTGCAAACTGGAATTAATAATTCTACTGTTAGTGTATGTTATGCTTTTCTGTAATTTTAAAACACAGATTCTGTAGAATCTTTGTAGTCAAAATAGCTAAAGAAATATTTTTAGATATGTTTGTGTTTAGATAAATTACTTACCTGGGTCATGCATTTCTACAGTTATCTGATATATTAAAAATGTATTCCAACTACTTAGACTTCTTATTCAGTTTATTAATTTAGTATTCCAGTTAAATCCAACCACATCCATTGCAGCAATGACAAGCAAGGTAATTTGTTTTTAGTTTACAGCGCTGTATTTAATAAAGTATAGTTTTAGTATGTGGGCTGTATTAGCACTGCCAAATGCCTCCTACACAAGGTAGCTGGTATGAGTAATTCCGCTGTAATTGTTATACAAACACCATCATACTTTCAAGAATACAATGTGTTGTATAACTTTTCCTTTTAAACAAAGCATGCCACCTATGTGATGGCTGCAGAATGCAAGGTATGCATCACTCTTAATAAGGCTGTTATAAGAGAAATATGAATTATCAATAACAAAAAAACTTTGAAGTTTTTCTTCTGAAAAATGCTTGGAAATTGCACCTCTTAACTGTTCAGATGTTCACAGAATGCACAGATTTCTGCCTTATACTATTGATATGTTCCTCATAAAATTTAAGGTTTTCTGGCAAATCACTGAGGATAAAAGTTACTAAATAATGACAGATGTTGGAGTTTCAGACTTCATATCCTCCAGAAAATGCCTGCTAGCAAAAACATTTTATTTTAGCAATTTTCTAAGTTTATAAGGATGATATTTAAAATCTGAAGCTATTTTCGGGCATTTTCTCATATTATTTTTGTCTTTGTTCCAATATCTTTTGCTGAGAGGTTGGAGATGTATATTCAAAATAAGTGACAAAGCAACATAAAAAGGGTCCCTGAAAGTATAATATTTACATGTGTGTGTCCACAGTCCCCACACCTGTCCCTGTGCCCTCTGCATGTCCTACACAGTGTGAGAAATCAGTTTAGTACTTCCTCCCACCCCCGGATTCCTACAGTGTTAAAGTTCTGTTATAGCACAGGAGTAGTATCCCCTAGTGTTAGTGCCCCTCCCCCCTAATCCCTGTGGTACTAACGAGTCATTATGGCAGAAGAGGGGTGTTTCCTGGTGAATAAGGTCCCCCCAACCCCTGTTGTAGAATATGAATGTTAGTCTAGTTTAGCTGGAGGTAGGAAAGCGACCCCGACCCATAGACACATGTGAGTGCACACATATGGATAAACACAGCCCCCCACCCACTGAATTGCAATTACACCCTTATCCAATTACCCATTCACACACAGCCACACATACATACACACACACACACATACACACACAAACACACACACACACACACACACACACACACACACACACACACACACACACACACACACACACACACACACACACACACACACACACACACACACACACACACACACACACACACACACACACAAACACATGTCGACTCTACCTAACTACTAAAATCTCGACGACTAACCTCTTCTCGAATGGCTGACCATGCTGACTTAAACATCCATGAGATTTCATGAATCAGTCATTATGTAAATACCTTCCTTGTGGCAATTTCAGGGGAGAGTGTGCATAGCTAATTAGCATATGGTTCTCCCCTGGATGCCTCATTTGCATCTTGGATACAGTCAACACATGTTCTTGCTAGAGCACCATGTTAGGGCTGTCACTAAATTCAAAATATTAATGCTGTCATGTACACACAATAACCTTTATGAAATCCCCTCTCTCTCTCTCTCTCTCTCTATATATATATATATATATATATATATATATATATATATATATATATATATATATATATATATATATATATATATATATATATATATATATATATATATATATATATATATATATATATATATGGGACTACTTCTGTTCAATGAAAACACGTTTTTTCGAATAGCATCAGTGTGAAACCATTTCAGCAAAAGTGCACTTAACTGAAAGTGCACATTTGTGAACACTGTCCACCCCCACATCCCCGCTACATACATATATATATATATATATATATATATATATATATATATATACACTAACACCGAGATCACACTACAGTGGGGAAATGGGTATATTCCCTTATCCTCACTGTACCGTGCTTCAGTGGTGCAGTGTTTGTTTTTGGACTTTCAGTTAAGTGTACTTTCGCTGAAATGGGTTCATCTGCTCTCTGAAAACAACGTGTTTTCATTGAACAGAAGTAGACCCAAATATAAATATGTATATATATATATATATATATATATATATATATATATATATATATATATATATATATACCACACAGCAAAAAAAAAAAAACAGCAGTCCATCATGTTAAATCCAATATCAGTTTTTATTTAATAAAAACAATAAGAAGCAGTCTGACTAAAGCTACTGAAACAAGACCAGTTTTGCACATTAGCATCATCAGCACATTACAGACTCTTCTGGCTTACCAAGTTATATATTCAGAAGTTTAAGGGGGCTACCACCAAAAGAAACTTCAACATACTGTCTATGCCTTAAAAATAACATAAAAACATTATCTGTCATTTACATTAATATACTCCATCCTCAAAGGTTTTATATTATTCAATATTATTCAATACATTTCTAGCTGTTTTTTATATATAGGTATAAAGAAACAACCTAGACTACACTATTATCAATATTCATTAAGCCCAGATTTATATATGCCACCTAAATTAACAATCCATAATCCATACTTTTGATCAAATATCTTATTTTTAGATAGATTTGATAATCCTTCCCTGACTACCACATCTATACCCACAAGAATAAAGTGTGCAGAAGCATGTTTCTGTAAATGTTTATACAATGCACTCCTTGAGCATTTACAAATCATGTCACTCAAATGGATTGCTCTCCTTTGTTTAAATGGCGTAAAAGATTTAGTTCCCGAAAACACAATTACCACAATGGGTTGTGGATAGTTTTTTTTTACTGGACGCTAAAAACATTGGTGTAATTTCTGAGTCGCTGTGGAATTAACTTATGGTGGATGATCCTAAACCACAATGGTTCTCTATTTTGCTAAAAAGACAGTATGATGAGGTTTCTTTTGGTGGTGGTCCCATAAACATCTGAATATATAACTTGGTAAGGTGGAAAGGTCTGTACCGTACTGATGACACTAGTGTGTGAAACTGGTCTAGATTCAGTAGTGTTAGTCAGACTGCTTTTTACTGATTGTTATTTTGATATTGGATTTGGCAACACAGACTGCTGTTTTTTTTGATTCATGGAGTATCTACAACTATTCCGTACACCTGTGAGTTGGTTTGAGAATTGGTTAATGCACCACTGGGTGGATTTGGATATGTATATCAATAGATAGATAGATAACTAGATAAATGTGTGTGTGTGTGTGTGTGTGTGTGTGTGTGTGTGTGTGTGTGTGTGTGTGTGTGTGTGTGTGTGTGTGTGTGTGTGTGTGTGTGTGTATGATGACATTCCTAACATTAGCTTCTCACTTAATGTCATCCCAGTGCATAGAAAATGCATGAAAAGCACCATCTGAGTAATGTCTAATCTAGTGAGTAACATACCATCAGAAAAGGAAATCTAGTACTCGCACACACACACACACACACACACACATACACACACACACACACTACTACTTTAGTGGAACAAATTTACAGTTCACCAAATGTTATGAACTCACTCACCTGAAAGCGCAGAATTCTGAAAGTTCAGTTTAGCTAACTGCACATTACTGAAATAAAAAGCAAGCATATATGGGTCTACTTCATTTAATTGAAAACTCATTTCACTGAGTTTCCTGCGACCAATTCACTGAAAGCTTACTTTACTGAAAACTCATTTCACTGAAACTCATTTTGTTGTAAGTTATATATGACCTTTTCCCCACTGTAGTGCGATCCTGTAGTTAGTATATAAAGTACGGGGGGCACAGGCCCCCACATTGGGGGAGTGTGGGGGGGCATAGCCCCTCACATATTGAAAATGTTTTAAAGCATACAGATGGATACTTAACAAGTGCAATGAATAACTATTTCCAGAAGACAACATATAACCAAACTATGTGGGGGGCTTTGCTCCCCACCCCCCTCAGTTGTGCGGGACTGTGCCCCACACCCCCTTACTATATATATATATATATATATATATATATATATATATATGGTTCTAGGTTACATAACCAACAGCTGCTTTCACCGACAACACAAACATCGACACCACATAATCGGCAAACCATAAACACGAAACCTCACATGCCCGACAAACAAATAACCGACGGTCCACAAACACAAAACCTCATATGCTGCACACACCACAATAACAACAATCAACTAACAAAACATATCCCCTGTCCAAAAACCACACACAGAACACAAGCACACCAAAATCCTCACAAACCCACACTAAACCTCACATACACAACTATCTACAACCCTAACCCAAACCCTTACCCTAAGGTCCGTCACTATCACACACTCAGCTAACCCACGCCCTAACCCTAACTCACTTAACCCACCCCTAACCCAAAATATACTACTACTGCACACTTACCTAACCCGCGCCCTAACCCTAACTCACTTAACCCGCCCCTAACCCAAACACTATCACTACCGCACATTTACCTAACCCGCGCACTGACCCTAAATCACTAAACCCACACCTATCCCCACAGACCGTCAATATCCACACTTACCTTACTCGCACCCTAACGTCCGTCACCACCGCATACTCACACAGCCTTTTTCCAAGTCACTATCCTTGGCGTCGGCGTTTTGATCCGTAGCGTCGGTCTTCCGCATGTCGATCTTCTGGTGCCCGCTAATCCGTTTTCGGTGAAAGCAGCTGTCGGGTATGTAACCTAGAACCATATATATATATATATATATATATATATATACTAACTCCAGGATCACACTACAGTGGGGAAAAGGCCATATATAACTTTCAATGAAATGAGTTTCAGTGAAATGAGTTTTCAGTGAAGTGAGCTTTCAGTGAACTGGCCCCAGTCATTTGAGTTTCAGTGAAATGAGTTTTCAGCAAAATGAAGTGGAACCATATATATATATATATATATATATATATATATATATATATATATATATGTATATGTATACATATATACATTCTACATCAAAAATCACACTGTGGTCAAAGGAATAGGGTTTGCATTTTCGGAACCACATATTCAACCATTTGGGGATGACATTCTAGAAACAAATCCACACTCTGGTAGTGCAGCTCACTGAATTTTGAGCCATATTATGTTTAGTTTTTATTTGTTGCTGTTTGTACCCTTGACCAAGTTAAAACTTGACTAGGTTATATGTTCCTTTATGTGTAAAATCAGATTCTTCTCATTTCCACCTCTCCTGAGATTAATGAAAGTTTATAACATGATTGCAATCTATAAATTAAACTCATATAAGTCTAGTCTCTGTAATAGTTCTGATTTCCTGAACCAGTTCTACTTGGGCAACATAAGCAATATTCCTTTCTAACTTAAGATACCCATATATCACATAGACACATGACTGCATCTCATATTATTTAATATAACCATAACAAATCGAAAACAGAACCAGCCAGTTGGTCATAATTGCATTTCAACCTACATGCTAGGGCTTGGTTATTAAAATGAATATTTGCATAATACTGTTTTATTTAATCAATGTCATGAATTCAAGAATGCCAGAAGTTGTTTCCAGTCAAATCAATAAAACAGAATTTGAGCTGCTCGGGACTCGTAAGCTCACAAACATAGATAATGAAAAATAACTAGCATGTCCAATGACAAAGCCTGGTTAAAACTCCCAGGCTAAGATTAGTAACCATTTTAAAAGGTGTAAAAGAAAAACTGTAATCCCCATGGATTTCTTTTTAAGATTTATAGTCTTGCAATTGCTATGAATCCTGTTCCTTCTTTATTACAATATGCTTACCTAGGAACCTATGAATATTTAATTACTGTGCTTTCATATTTGTTTTATGATACCAAAGTGCATAGAATTTGGTGATTTGTCTTTTTCGGGATGCTGAGGCATAATCAGTTAGGTGGTTTAATATGTAGACTCCTGATCTTAACAAATATTGCTTCATTTGTTAAGATCGGATATCATGCTGGGCAGTTAAACCCACTAGTACTGGCCAGCAAATAACACTGGCAGAATAAAAAACAGAATTGCTTGTGCCTGCTCTCTGTGCCGTTAATGTGTCTCTGACTTTTTTAATATAACAGAATCTTTTACACTGTCTTTCTGATAGCGCTCACTAAGCGCTTTATGGTTTCTAAAGCAGGCAAAACAGTCTTTTTTTCCTGTAACTAGTAGAGCATGGAGCAGATAAAGCTCCATACACTGCAAAGAGTTTTGATTGGGTTGCAACGGGCTTATTATGTGTTTTAGACATAGATGCCAAGAAATGTACCTCTTGACTCGCTGATAGGCCTCTATATTAATGATAGCCAAGTTAATGTTAGCATTGCAATTTGAAATAGTTGTGAACTTGCTTGATTATTGTAAACTTTCTCAATAAAATGTGGTTATTTAAAAAAAGATACTGTAGAATGTAATGCATAGGTACCATTTTGACTGGATTGCTGTATCTTTTGGAACTGTTTGCTGCAGAAGGTTACCTTGGTCCTCAGCCAGTTTTTTTTTTTCAGCAGTTAGATGCACACCAAGTGCATTTCACTGCAGTATTAAAACGTGGCCCTTAAAAAAACAGCCTCCCCACAAAGCTGAACAACTTGCAAGTTTTTTTTGTCTGAATAAACAGTCAGTTTGCTAGCATGATTCAGAAGTATTCATAACTCTATGTATGTAAGAAATATTGTTTCTTGCTCTAACTATGGCTTGCCTGTTATTAAGTATGAATATCATTCCCTAGTAAAGGCACCGACAATTAGTCTTTTCTTTACCAGATTCCCCAAAATAATATTTCTTTTCATTTTCTTTTTTATTTACTAGAAAAGAATCATATTAAGCCATGTGTACTTTATGCCTTATTTAATGAAAAAAAAACTTATTGCGATGGGGTAGCTATGAACACTGCAGCATTTAGAAAACATAAAAATACATATTTCATGTACTCTTTCTTTTCAGTTACCAAAGAAAGTAATAGAGAAACAAGAGTTGTCTAGTAAAAAAAAAAAAAAAAAAAGTTTAAAAATTTAAAGAATAAGTCCTTTGAATCTATTAAACAGCAGGTGTTGGATTTTTTGAAATGATGCCACTCCTTTGCCAGCGACTGGATTTAGGTTCACGCTCCACTAATTAAGGCAGATGTGACATTATCTCTGTAATGCTAGGGAAACTCTTTACAGATTCAGAAGAATACTCAAAAAGTGTAAAAAAAAATGTTTTTTTCAGATTTTCTTCCCAACAGTCTTGGTGCAAATGTTTTGAGACTAGACATTAGTTTGCTGGATGCCAGAGCAAGAACCATATCTTATCAGCTAAAAACTCCAAGAGATATCCTCCCTTATGGGGTATAATAACAATAAAGTTAATAATAGTTTTTACCCTGAGACTCCATTCCAAAGGATTTATCTTTTGGTTATTCAATTAACCTAATTAAGGAGCACTTTGTGTAGCCTGCCAAAAAAGCTACTTTCCTATCCTAATCAGAAACATGTGAAGCACTTAAAATCAGATCTTTCTAAATTTGCACTATAGAATGACTTACTGATTCCTAACATGACATTTGTCACTAAAGTGAAAAGGATGTAGACATGATGTTATCTGCTCCTTAAAGGCGTGATAAGTTTTATAGAGTACGTAATGAACAGATGAACCACAGTTCTGTGAGGGGAATAGGAATCACCCCTGTACCAAGCTCACTGTCATCAGACCAAAGAATTAGCTCGATAAAATAATGGTCTGTATGTCAACTAGAGTGGACAGAGCCATAAATTACTAATGCTGCAGGGAACATATTAAGTCTTGCATTTTAAAGTAAATTGATATTCTGACTCATACTGGTGTTCCTGAGTAAAAGTCAATAAAAACTGACACAAAGTGCAGATAAGCTTGGAAGCCATGTGGTTACATGTGAATGTAATACAATTGTTTTGTCTATTCAAGCTTTTGCTTCTTGGATGGGTAAGGCTGCTCAGAGACTAGATTGCTCAGAGGACTAGATTGCTCAGAGGTAATCTGTGTCTCGCCTACAAAGCAATCTTGAACCCAGCCCTACTAGAGATGCTCCGTATCTATAAGTCTAACACCTTGCTCATTACCTCCTCAAAAGGCCTGAATCTAATATGTGACATCAACAAAACCTGCTGGAGAGACAGGTTTGTTTCCCAGAGGCTGCCCCATCTCTGGAATAGACTTCCCATACATGTCAAACAGAGTACCTCTTCAAGTGCAACCTTGATAAGTGGACAGGAAACCACAAATTTGTCACACGGGTTCCACCTATGTCTCTCATTGACAGGGGTGACAAGTGCTGACTGAGATTTCTTTTTGAGGACAAACTCTTGGCTAGGCTTGTAAGGGCCCCATGGCCATTAGCCTAGTAACCTCCTATGATCCTATGATCCTATAAACAAAATGTGCATGGTTAAGAAGCCAAGCTTTTTCCTGATAGTATAAAAGGCAATATTCTATATGCTTCTGTTTATAATGCTTTTCTTTTTGAATCATCAGAAAGTTGTGCAGGAGTTGGAGGACAAGGGGAAACATGTAGACATTTAAATAAATATTTATTCTTCAGTCCATAAGAACAATAGGAATTGCTCCCGAAAAAAAAGCTGTTCTTTGGAAACTAAAATCAGACAAAAAAAGATTCAGAACAACTTTCAGACGATGAAAAGCAATTTCTAATTAATGTTAGTTTATTGGGAGTAGAGGGCTTATCCCCATGTAAACATATTGTCAGGTTGTGCAGGTATTGAGTGGTGTTTGATTTGAGTGCATGTTTATGTATGCATAGTTTGCTTTTAGACATAATTCATCAGGAAACACCAGAGGAGTAGAGCAAGCAATGGGATAATTAAGACATTCAGGTTTAGGTAGTTTGGAGTGGGAAGGGTTAAGTGCCTAGGTAGGTTAAGGAAGTGATGCAGGCATGGGAGTAGTTAGTTCAGTTTAGCTAGATGCAATTTTAGGAGGGAGTTATTCTTTTGGCATGATTACTGTGATAACAGCCACATCCTAGCTACAAGGAAAAGGTAGTCCTGGTAATAGTTTGTATGCACAATAGGTACTTTGGGTATTTTGTTGGGTGGGTGAATTTAAGGTCACCATGTAACACTTGTTTGCTGAGTGCCTGATTGAGGTGTTAATTTAGTCTGACCTTTTTTTTTTTTTGGGAGGGTGCATGGTTTACAGTTGTCAGAAGAAGCTATGTTGCAGTGGCCAGAGTATAGTGCTGACCTGGGGAGCATAGCTCGTAACTGCCAAGATTTTACAGGATGAGCAGATTTTGTCCCATACCCCTGATGTTTCTTAAATTAGTATTGTTAAGCTTTATTTCCATCAGGCTTGAATTGATGTAAGATGTAGACCAGCCTGAAAAAAATATATTTACTGGTTATGCTAACTCACAGCAGCTTCCTTGCATACTGATTTGGAATAAAAGTACAGCATTTACATTGTGGGCTCTATCATTTGCAATAGAAGTTGCGAGTGTAGGTTGAGCATATAACATTCATTATTTGTAGAAGCTAACCGCATGCCCATATCAGTTAACATTTAAGTTAATGCAACTAGGGATGTTTTTCAAAGCTTAACACAGAAGATTAAACCACTGCATTTCTAGCTTTGCATGTAATCTGGGTTGGAGTACCTCTTTAAAATGGTTGGACTGTCGTGCCTCATGGTGATGCGTTGGATGAGGCATTTGTAAGCTGGTGTGGCCAAATGCATTTTACTTCTCCCTTGTTTAAGGATGCTGTCATACTGCAGAGTGCAGCCATGAGTCCATTATGTGTTTGTTTGTTGCAATTTAAAAGATTTTGTTGTTGAGAAGATATAATAATTCTGTCCACTTTTAACTGGTTAAGAGCCAAACAATGCTGGGACTTGTAAGGAAGGCTTGTTTAAAATGTAGTTGCTTTTTCATACCAATACTCATATTTATTTGATGAGAAGCTTGTATGCTAGTGAATATTGGGACAGATTAAAGAAGCACAGGGGAATGGGAGCTGTTTCAGCTTTGCATGGTAGAGCAGGAGTCCAGAAGATCTATTTCTGGTGCTTTTCTGTTTTTATCTCAGTTTCAACCTAGATGTAGAAACAAGTTTAAAAAAAAAAAAAAAAAAGGTGAGGGTGAAGCCACTGAACGGTGAAATGTACTGCTTCAGGAGTAATATCTCTCATGGTCAGGTTCAATGATTAGGATCCACTGTTATGACAGTACTATAATTTTTAGCATCTTGGCTGTTACATAGCTGTGTCGCAAGGGTACAAGTAGCATGTGCTGTCTTCTGCTTGCTGTTCACAGTCATTGAATCTGCGAGCAGAGAGGGATGTGGTGGTTGAGAGTTTTGCAGTGTCTATTTCAAATTGTTTAAAAAAACAAGGTGCTAATATAAATCCTCTATCTTGATAGCAACATTACTTTAAATCAATTCCTATGTTGACCTATGTCCCATCACAGTTGGGACTGCGGGTTATATTTTTGTGCTAAGAGGATGAGAAGTATGTTGGTATGGATGCTCATTGTTGTGTGTTCCTGCATGGCTGCAGATTCTGAGTGTGTATTTGAGTACTTGACTAGGGGGAATATGGGGGAACAATGGCTAGATTAACAGCAGAGGGGCAGACATCTGTGTGTCAGTTTGGGTGTTATTCAGGAGCACTGGCATATAGTGAATTGCAGGACACTGTCGGTCTTATGGATTTCTCTGTACCCAGGCAAGATCCGGGCTCAAGTTTGGTTGTAGGAGGTGTTTTTTTTCTTCCTGCTAGTTCGATGATAACTAACATTTCAACCCTGTCTTTTTGGTATTGCAGATGGTCAAGGCAAGCTCCATGAAGGAATGTTGGGTGAGCATCGTAGCCCAGGCAGAGGAATTCTTTAAGGAGATGGAAACTTCAGAGGCAGGTGTGGCATGCTCATCTTCAATGCGGCAGACCAGATGGTATAAGAAACAGAAGTAGATTCCACATTTATTGGTCAGTCCTGGTGGAAAACAATCTTGGAAAGCAGCAAGAGGAGGGGACAGAGGTGCTTTGGTGGTAAAGTCCCAGCCATATGAGGTAATGAGGAGAAAATGACATCTGTTTTGGGGCAAAATCAACATCAAGGAATAGGGTAGGTGAGCTGCTGAAGGATCTGGAAGAGACAGAGTGTGCAAGATTGCAGGAACTGCTTAGGTTTGAGAAGCAAGCTTAGGATGTAAGGAGTCAGGTTGGAGTTAGAGAGGCTGAAGTAGGAGCCTTGGAGTCAGTAGCAGGGACCATGGGGCAACAGGTAGGGCATGAAACAGGGGTGAATGTCTCCAATATGCAGGCTTTGCCAGGGATTGGCTAGTGACTGAAATGTTTCTGACTGGAGAGTCGGGTGTGTTTATCACTCATCATATCGCTTCAGCAGTTAAGGAGAAGCTATGGAAAGAGGTTTATGTGGATTTATTTGACTTGAATGATATGGAGGGAGTTCAGAGGCTGGTTGAGGCTGAGACATCAGGAACAAAGGATTTGTTGGCTGCACTGGTGGCAATGGGTAGGAGGTGTCCAGGACAGTTTGGGACAAGGATGTGGGAGCATTAGATGCTGCAGTTTGAGTATTATATGGCAGTGATCTTAGAGAAGGATGCATTGCAATAACTGCCCTTGCTAGCATACCTTTTGACAATATGGGATGCTCAGAGATTATGTCTGGGCACTGTGTGGCTGTGGTACAATCAGCAGTTTTGGAAACAGAAGGCAGTGGATAGGACATTACGCTGGAAAGTATGGCATATGGATGTATGGCTAGAAATTATTCTGGACAATCGAGGTCAGGGTAAGAATCTTGAAGGTTCTGGAAAAAGTCAGGGATGTGTTAGGCATTTAACATATGTAGTACTGCTGGCCACACTTTAGGTTTATTCATGTGTGCTGAAGTTGTGGAGGTACTCAAGCAGAGATAAAATGCCTGAATAAGGAAGGGAGAAGCTAGTCAGGTGAGATCCTGCGTATATGAGGCCAGCAATCAGATCAGTCCAGGGCAGGCTAACTGTAGGGGGACGGGGAGTTTTGTGCCTAACAGGGTCTTTCATTTTTTTGAGGGCAGGCAGGGAGAGTAAATTTCCCACTTGCCCATTAAGGTATTGGTTTTGGTTTCCCTGTTGGAAGGTTATCCAGAGTCTGTGATAGCAGAGGAGCTAGTTGAGGGTTTTACTAAGGGAGCTGCTAAAAAGTTGAAGGTGGGAGAGTGCAAAGCTTTGCAAGAATTTGAAGTCAGTTATAGGAAAGGAAGATATTTTGCAGAAGCTCCAGGACAAAATTGTTGAAGCAGGAAGAATTTTGGATCTGTTTGAATCCCACCTTTCCAGACTTTTCAGGTTTCACCATTGGGCTTGGTACTGAAGAAGAAATGGATAGTATATTCTCACTCTGGATATCCTTGGCATGGGTTATATTAATTAAGGAAATGCAAGTGGCTGATGTGTCTCTGAATGACTAGTATGGATGGGATCTTGTCCTATACTTCACCCTGTTTATAACTCTCAGACCCCATTGCATACAGTCAGGTTGATCAGCCAGATTATCCTTCCTTAAAAACATAAAACCAGTTTCAGGGGAAGATGCAACAACTGCAGCAGCAAAACCATGCTGACCCTCCTCAGACCAGACATTTGTCAGTACAGTTATGAAATAATTTTCCTTTGTTACTTGTATCCTATCTTAGCCCATGGAGTACAGCTAGGAAGTATGTTTTCTGTTTATATAAACCAGTATCTTCTTTTGACAACAGATCAGTGAGTCAAGGAGATAGTCCTAAGTAGTAGTTAGTAGTTTTGTAGCTAAACACTTCCAGTACTCATCCATTTAACACCAAAGAAAACAAGTCTCTTTTCCATATCAGTACTTCAAAACCTCCTGGATAAAAGGAAACTAGAATTTGTTCCAGAGGCAAAACAAGGAATGTGGTTATACTGGTCTTTTATTAGTTTCAAAGAAAAAAACAGTACAAAGCAATCCATCATTTTAGCTGTGAAACACAAAGTTATTTGTAAAAACAAAAATTTCAAACTATTAACTTTAGAGATATTCTTGCAATAAGAAGCCTTTGTGGTGATTCCTACATGCAGGATACTCCCCTTCCCATCCCAGAATAGAAGTGCATGAAAACATTTCTGAGGTACAAGATGGACAAATCTAAGTTTTAGTTTACTAGCTTACTTTTTGGTCTTACTACTACACTCAATATATGCATGTAAGGTCTACCAACAGTATTTCAACACCTTAGGTTAAAGGGGAATCAGATTTATCAATAATTATAAAACTCCACTTTTAGCTCAGGTGAAGCATCTAAAGGCCTGCAGATTGTAACAGACAATACTACAATGATGTGATATTTAAGAAAGCAGCATGGAACTCCATATTACCAGATTTACAAGGTGGCAGTGATAATCTGGAAGACGTAAAAAATTCAAACATACTAGAGGAAGAAGTTTACTTTCCAAAAGCGACAATCTAAAACAAGTGCCACCCTAGTCAGTAAGATGTCACTTTCAGTTGAATGGGCATTATTCAGTGAAGTGTGTTTCTGGAATAAAATAAATGGACTGTGCTGAGATAGAGTTGTTGTCTTCTCTCATGAATAGTCCTATTTCTGGTGTTTTGATCTGTGTTACTCCACTCATTAGTGAAGGCAGAAAAATATTTTTTAACTTCCTTGGAGGAAACAGGACACCTTGTTGTGTGTCTTTTTATTGAAAGGAGCAATTCAATGAAAGCTACTTGTTCTGTAAATAATGGTATGACCTTGGAATAGGTTGCTATATTGAGGTAATTGGGTGGGGAAGAAAATTGTCCTATATAGATAATGCAGAGATAAAGCCCTTTGGCCAGGATTCGGGCTTATACCAGTTTGTATGGGGGTGCATGCAATGTGTGATGTTTTCATCGAGTCTGAATATGAAGAGTTGACCCTGATTCCCTTTAGCTAGGGTATCCTGTACTCCTTTTCTTCTGTCTCTGTGATATTCAAAGTTCTAAAGTCAAGTAAAAAAATGTCATATCTAATCCTAATTATCTCATTCTCATGAAGACAACCATGGATCACTTTGGTAATTCAATTGTCTGTACCAGAGCCCTTAACACAACATCTTCAAACCAAAGACCTCTTCCAAGAAAGAAGAAAGCTCCTCCACATCAGGAATAGTTCAAATAAAATTGTTTTTTTTCTTAATATTTGTATGACCTTGGAGGTTACTGTATTGAGGTAACTGGGTGGGGGACAAATTTCCCTACACATATAGTGCAGGGATATAGCCCTTCTTCCATGCTTATACCAGTTTATGAAAGGGCACATTCAATGAGTGCTTGAGATTCTCTTTTACCTTGGAAATCCTGTATGCCTTTTTTGCTGCCTCTGCAATACTCAAAAGTTCTAAAGTTAAGAAAAAAAAATCAAATCTTATCCTAATTATCTCATTCTTGCAAAGACAACCATGGATCACTTTGATAATTCAAATGTCTGTAGTAGAGCCCTTACCATTGCCTCTCCAAAGCAAATGCCTCTTCCTCCAGCCCAGTGTAAAAGCTCAGTATAATAGTGGGGAGGATGCCAAGTTAATCAGTAATATGTTCTCGATTTTGGTCTTGTTCAGTATGAGATATGCTAAATGACTATATATTACAATATTTTAATTCCCTAAATGAAATATGTCCATTCAGTAATATTAGAGCATTTGGTGTCTTTGTTCAATGTAGAGCTGTATTTATAATTTATTAAAGTTCATTGTTTACCAGTTTTTACATATTATCTGTGGAGCCACCTTTGCTCTAAATATGCTTGTTGAACAATTTCGAAACTATATTTTATGTTAAAGTCTTACTATGTATCTAGTGATGACAGCTTGGGAATCTAAATTTTGATTTAGAGAACTTACTTTATCTCCATTGAACCAGCTGTTTATTGTAATCAGAAATGTCTTTTATTGGAAGACTCTGTTCCAAGTGGCTATTTCTTTGAAAAAAAATAATTTCAGAATTTCAAAAAGTAATATGTACAGTTTTGTATAGATTTCTGTGATGTCCCCTCCTCTGGACCAGTAATCAAGGAGCCTGAATCCTCACCACTGACACCGGTGAGGGGCGTTCACTTGGAACAAAGATAGGTGCACACAGTTTTTTTCAGATGTAGCTCTCTGCACCAATCACAATTTCCCTTGGATGCAGCTCTCTGCACCAATCACAATTTCCTTTAAGAGCACACAGGGAACACACTCAGTCTGGGGGCTGGGTTTCCATCTCACTCTCTCTCAATTCTGCCAGTAAGACTCCTCACTGGCACAGCTGTAAAGTTGAGTCCTCAGCTGATTGCCAAACCATGTCCTCCACTACTATCTCTGTGAAACCAGTGCTCTGTGTCCCTGCTCCAAGTAGCTGACACATGCACACTCTTTAAGGTAGTTACTGCCACCAGACACTCCAAAGCTAGCTACTCCAAGGCTCTTACAAGGGTACCCGATTATACTGAGTGAAATTAGTACTAATGTTTGACCGATGCAGTAAAGCTTTCAGGAGTAGCCACAGTGTCACCAAATAAATAAAAGTACTCTCAAATGTTAAAAAATTCTCTAAAGAACCATCCACAGTGAAAAGTTTAAATATATTTAATAATAAATAATAAAAGAACATGAAAATACTAAATATCTGTTTACAGTAAACACCAGAGTTTCAGACACAGGAAATATTAAATTAACACAGATAAATAGAGTCACACAGATGCAGAAAAACAGTACTTAACTAATCTCACCATATTTTCCTGACTAATCTAAGGAATTACTACTCCCTGGTTACATACTAAAGCAAGGCAAGATGACATGAGTGAGAGATCCTTCTTTGTCAGGTTACAAAAACAGTCTGCTCTGAGACTTCTGTCTCATCTAGTATTAAGACATAATTTTAGTCCTGGATTACAGAATGGCATCACACACATCTTGTCAGCTGACTCTGGTTCCCATGCTCCCCTCTTTCCTAGCAACAGAACCAGAATCTAGCACATATGTATCAATAATATACACACATAGAGCTTTGCTAAGATGTGTTGCAGCTTCTGGAAGTCATAAAACAATTTCAAACGTCCACCCTTCTAGAATAGCTACTAGTTCACTGCACAAGACAATACAGAAGGCTTCTAGTATAGACGTTTTGTCTCTGACTGTATTGAGATACAATATTTATGGCTTATACCAAATAATATAATTTCAAACTATTTTTCAAAGTTAGCTGGACTGAGATTAACCTCTTCTCTTCCAGTATCCTCTATTACAATATATTCATTTTAATAGTTACCATACAGTCTGACATAGAAGTATACTTCTTTTTCTGTCCAGCAGGACCCACTGTTGGCATGTTTTTTAACACAAGCAAATTTACAAATATATTTTCAACATAGGCACCTGTACAAATCAGTTTGATATACAAATGACATGTAATTCTTTCCAAAACTCCAGCTAGCAATGCTGGCATATGTTACACATCCACTGCCCTATTTCTCCTGGCATAGCTGGCAATACCTCACATCATTACAGCTTCCATAAGGAAAATGTATTCCTCCTTTATTATTAAGGTGAACTCCAAATTTATTTGAATCAGTCTGCCAAGCTTTCAGATTTTCAACTCATACAGGAAAACAAAAAGGGTGAAAGTTTGCACTGCAGGGATGCAAAGGTATCTGATGAATTATACACAAAGGACAAATTCTATCATTAAAACTGACCAATTGCATATTTCATGAATAGGAACAGTGATAGCCAATTAATGCAGACCTTCTGTAAATGGTTCACTAATTGCCTTATCTTCTGCTAAGGTAAGTACAATAAATGACTGGCCATGGAACTGAAGGCTTATTCCTGTAAGTCTGTAACTACCACTTGTTTAAAAAATATTCTGCACAGAATAAATGTGAGGCTGCCAAAAGTCATTTTATTCACAATTTCTGCTAAAATTCTCAAATGGTTCAGGAGTAGATTGGGCTTTGTTACTGCAGTCCTGTAAAGAATGTTGTAGGACAAAGATCATTATTGAGGCTACAGACTCCACACTGCTTTATCTTCCATTATGTGTATATAAAACCAGCAGCAATGCTACAGATAATACATTGAGTACAGTCATTTAATACCTCACCATAACAGGTGATATACATGTATTAGCATAATTGCTACAGAATAAGATCCATTACACTTGTCTCTTCATACCACAAGCATCTTGGGACTGCTGACAATCATATCAAACTTTCCTGCTTACTATCCAACCAGAAATGAAATTCTAAATGTAGACCATAACCTGTGCTTATAGTTACTGTGTGTTATTCATTATGTATTATTTATTCATTATGAAGTAGTAGTTGAATATTCTGTATCTCAAATTGGTTGCATAATTTGCTTTGCATTATATGGTTAAGCTTCTGTTGCTCAGCTTCTTGATTTTGCCACAAAGGTATTTGCTGTAGCAGTAGTTTTTCTTGATTCTTGCATGACACAAATAAAAAGAAAAAAACAAGTGTGTGCATTGTTATTATTATTTTTTTAACAATTGTGAAGGTTTTATCGATGCAACAAATTCACAAAAAATATAACTTCTCTTAGCTGGTAATTATTAAGTAACCTATCATAGAGAAAGACTCTTGAAACACATTGTACTTTCTAATAGTATATGCCTATGAACTGGCACCTCACCTAAGTGTCATGTTTAATCATAGCCTCACCTCAGGTTTTGTGTCAACTGAGTGGCGCACAGCTACAGTTATCTCACTCCACAAGGGGGGATCCACCTTGGATCCCGGAAACTACCGTCCCATCAGTCTGACAAGCCTTATCTGCAAGGCCATGGAGCGTATTATCATGGAACCTATAAACAAAGACATTGGCAACCTTCAAACACTGGACCCCACCCAATTTTGGTTTGTAAAGGGCCGATCTTGTCTCCTGAACTTGATTTACTTCTTCAAATCAGTCTCCAGAGCCATGGACAAGGGTAAGGTGGTCCACACAGCCTATCTAGACCTTGCCAAGGCCTTTGACACCATCCCCCACTCTGGAATCATAGATAAACTTACTAAGCTGGGCATTAATCCCTACATCACCCAATGGGTTGCTAACTGGCTTACTGATAGAACCCACACTGTAAAAGTAGCAGACTCCAAATCCAGCTCCAGACAAGTGACAAGTGGAGTACCTCAGGGTTCAGTCCTGGGACCGCTCTTGTTTGGCATCTACTTCTCTGAAGTACAAGCCAACACTAAGGGACTCTGGATAACAAAGTTTGCAGATGACTGCAAACTGGGAGCCATTATTGAATCCCCAAATGATGTGGATACTCTACAAAAGGGCCTTACAGAAACAGATGCTTGGTGCCAGAGCCATGGGCTCAAGCTCAATGCCAAGAAATATATAGTTATCCCCTTTGGGAAAAACATGTATCCGTGAATTACCATATAGGTGGCAGTACACTAAACTCTGAAAGTTTGATAAGAGACTTAGGGACACAGGTGGACAGTGGTCTCACCTTCGATAACCACATCGCCACAACAGTCAGGAAATCCTTCTATGTGGCACACCTCATCACTAAGGGCTTTTCATCCAGAAAAAAGGAGGTCATTGTCCCACTGTACTCATCCCTCATTAAACCCATTATAGAATACAATGCCCCGTTTGGTATGTACCTCTCAAGACATCTGCAACAACTGGAAAGGCCACAGAAATACCTCACTAAAAGAATCACAGGCCTAAAGCAGATGCCCTATGCTGACCACCTTAAAAAACTCCATTTGTACTCTGTCGCATATCGTCTACTCAGAGGCGATCTTTGCTTAACATACAAGGCCATGTCAAACCCAGAGCTGTTGGACATGCTACACTTAAAGAAATTCCAATCCTTCAGAGCCACACGCTCCAGGGATCTAAACCTTGTCATCACAATAAACAAAACATACTGGAGGGATAGGGTCCTGACCCAGAGACTCCCCAGACTCTGGAATAGATTGCCCATACATGTCAAGCAGAGGGCCTCTTTGGCCGTCTTCAAAAGGAACCTTGATGATTGGATGGGAGAAAGGAAATTCACCCCAGGGATCATGTAGGTTTCCCTGCTAGAAAGGGGTCCAGGGAATTAAATAATGTGGGAAGAAATAGCCAGGGAATTGTTATGGCTAGGCTTGTATAGGCCCTAGGGCTGATAGCCTAGTACCAACCTATGAACCTATGAACCTGTTGTCACATAGGTTTACTCACTATCAAAACTTTAAAAAAGAAGAACATACAAATGAAAACATTCATAACATATATAAATAACCTTAACATTATTACTCATGACTTAGATGTCCCTTCCAGTGATGCAGATATTACAGTCTCAAGTTCTTCAGAAAAGAATGACTTTTTACAACTCTGAAGTCGGTATTAATATGTAATGATCATCATTCAGAAGGACATGAAGTCATTATCTCAAATGCCAGTATTGTCCTCTCTGACCTTTGTGATACTACGTATTCAATACACTCATCACCTTCCTTGATGTGTGCATTGGTATCATCTTAGGTCAGTCTTTCCATATAGTTTTAATTCTGAATAAACTAGATGCTTTTTCACTCATGTTAGGCAGACCTAGAGATTTTAATGGTGGAATAATCTACAGTTTTTCCCCCTGCAGTCATTCAAGTTCAGAGAGGTTTCTAGATGGCTCATCCAAATGATAACCCTGAGGTTATGTAAACTTAACGGATGCAGTATATTGGTTATTTTAGCAGACTCTTTATAGCTGCATTGATTTAGGTCCATTAATTATTGCAGCATTTTTTGATAGTGAAACCTTTACAGCATCTTTTTATCACTTAGCAAAATAATCAGAGTATTCATGGGATTCAGAAAGGACTTTTCCTGGGATTTCCCAGATCCCTGCTTGTAATTTTTTCATCTAGGTATCAGAACTTGTCAGAGATTTGGGATGCATGGCTAGGCTTAAAAAGGTCATTGTGGTTGATAGCCTAGTAAACACTTATGAACCTATGAACCTTTTACCATGAGTGTAAGCCTTACCATGAGTAGCTAGCCATTCACAGCAATACTTCTTATTCAGAGACTGCCTTACTGTACTTAACATGAGCAGAAGCATCAGCATGGAGGACTGCTACCAATTTATACTATCGACTGATTCAGAGAATTGATGATCTGCATAAAACATGGTTCGCCAAGAAATTTAACTGGCCAAAAGCTGCGGTCATCTCATTGAAGTCAATGGATGAAGCTGCATTGCAGGTAAGTTCAGTAAAGTTCAAAGGAGACAAAGTGGTGTGTGAGTGTGTTTATGTGTGCTAGCGTGTGTGTGTGTGTGTGTGTGTGTGTGTGTGTGTGTGTGTGTGTCTGTGTGTGTGTGTGTGTGTGTGTGTGTGTGTGTGTGTGTGTGTGTGTGTGTGTGTGTGTGTGTGTGTGTGTGTGTGTGTGTGTGTGTGCCTGCCTGGATGGTTGCAGTAGGGGATTAAGTTGAGGATCAAGCTCTGTATGTGTGTGTGTGACCATGTGTTTGGGTAAGTGGGTCCATGAGTCCAACTAAGTGTGGGGGTATGATGTTGAGTGGATATCTGTGTGAGTGAGTGAGTGAGTGAGTGAGTGAGTGAGTGAGTGAGTGAGTGAGTGTGTGTGTGTGTGTGTGTGTGTGTGTGTGTGTGTGTGTGTGTGTGTGAGGGGGGGGGTGCCTGTCATACCTCTCAAAACCATTGTTCAAGAATTATGGAGAAAAACAAAAATAATGAAGATATAAATGGCCAAATTCAGGAACAATTTTTGAATATTACTCTAATTTAGTCAAAAAGTTAGCAGAACAACAGTTTTTTTCATCGACATGCATTAGAAACTGAAACTCTAGCATCTGGTATTATTGACTGACTGTAAGCCTCAGGGATTTACTGCAAAAATTGTAATTGATACAGAGTAACCATCTGAAATGGCAAGACCCACTACAGCAAGTCAAAAAGCATGGAATTTGAATGGCCAAAAATGGATTTACATATATTAAATTGAAGATGACCATTTCTTGGAATATTCCCTTTTCTCCAGCATATGGTGATCTCTGAACTGGTATATTTCAGTTCTGGGGGGGGGGGGGCTTACCCCCACATTGGGTTGGTGAAGGGAGGGATTTCCCCCTTGCAAAACAGAAGTTTAAAGGAGAAGATTGATCTTTGAGATTCACTCTTTTCCTGGGTTTTCAGTCTTTTTTCAGCTTGTTGACACTTAGCATTTCGAGTGACAGCATTTCAATAGGCAGCCTTGGTATTGAGCAAATAAATGAGTCAAGCTCAGGGACATTCTGAAAACTTTTGCACTGTTGAGAGGCATTTTCCTATACCAACATGATGCCTGAGCTACCAGAGGACAAAGCCACCACAACGTGCTTTTAGCAAAATCGCTAAAACATGTAATTCACAGACATGAAGTTTAACCACTAATGAGGTCTTCTTCATTGCAAGTAAAGCTACATCTGAAACACATTTTTCATAATCATGTAAATTAACCTACCAGAGGTAGACAATTTACATCACTGCAGAATGTTTTGAAAATGTAAATTGGTGCATTTGTTGATCAAGCCTCAGCATGTGCATCTAATACAGTATTGTAAACCTCATACAATATCCACACTGTTTCAGGAGGGGAAATTCAGTTCTGAAATGTTCCCTTTCTGCCAAAGAAATGGATGATTAGACTTGATATATACACACAATGTCTTATTTAGTTACATTTATTTTTTATATAACTTAATTTTTCAGTGCAAATATTTTGAATTCCCCTTGTCCTGGATATGGGTAAAGACAAATTAGGAAGCATCACAATGTAAAGTGCAGACTTTTGGCTGCAAACTTTTTAAGTAAGAGTAATAAGCCAGTGGAAACATGACTGTGTCTTCTTGAATAGTCTAAAAAAATCTACAATTATAACTTGAAAAATCCTAAATTTATATGTAAAAATTATACTTCAGCTAATATTTAAACAAATAAAATATCTGGTTTTTCAAGGATTTCCTAGGATTGCCCCATTGCAGTGAATTAAATAAAATTGTTTCCTATTAATAGCAGCTACATTTCCAGGAAAATATGGCACTAGCTGGTATGGTGTTTAAAACATGAATTTACAATATCCTGACACATTAACCATGTGCCTTTATGCTAACAATCCTCCTGTGCTAAATCTCTCTCAATAAAGGAGCCCTACATTAAGCATGTAGTTTTATATGAACTCCCCTTCCATAGCCCCTATCTCCTCCACCATCTTTCAACTACCCTGTACTAATTTTCCTCTATTCATTTTTCATCCCCCTGTTCCTATCTAACTGCATCCCCAGTCTACCCTGTAACTACATCACATACGTTAATTTGTCTGGTTTCATGTATGTATTAAGAGTTTTTTATAGGAACCATGATTTAGCCTTTATATTGAACAGTGTGTAAATTATTTATTAACATGGATTACTCAATAAATACTATTCTCACTTAATGTACATTACATTCATTGCATATTAGGTACCTCCTTATACTGTTATCCAGTACAATTTTGTATTACTGCATTGATCTCTTCTCTTCTGTGGCAACTATGGACTGCACTAGAAATAGTTCAATTATGGATCAGGGCACTACCCCCATCAACAAATATATATAAGTAACTTTCTACAGATGGTCAGCACAGCTCGAACTGAGGCAAAACATTTATTCACAACCACTATAAATGTTCTTGACAAATAAAACTAACAAAACTCAAAATGCTCTTGCACATACAAGGTTAAGCGCTTTCATCTGTTGTAATAAAGACTTCTTCAGAACCACAATTACTAGCCAAGTGATGGTTTAAATACTTAAATTAGGCGCCAAAAATAGTGAAAAAACTAACAGAGTATGTGTCATAATGTATACCCCATTTGCACAATATGTAAAGGAGATAGTTAAATGACATTGGGAGGTGATTACAGCTTCAGAAAATATTAGGTCGATATTGGGAAGCCACCCAAATTTTGTATACAAAACAGCACCTAATATAAAAAGGCTACTTGAACAGGCAGTTAATAATCCTAAAATGAGATTTGCAGGAACGAGGAAATAAGGGGCCGTGTAAACAATGCAAGGCTATTAATGAAGCATTGTCTATTAGACTAGAAGATATCAATAGAACAACTGTTAGATGCAAGGCAGGCAATTGTAACACAAAACAAGTGGTTTATTTAGCGAAATGCACAGCCTGCCCTGCATTTTATATTGGAAAGACTGAGAGACAGTTAAAAAAACGAATATATGAACATTTATATAAGATCCAGGTCCAAGATAAAAATAATGCTCTATTTAGGCACATTAGTGATAAAGGTGAATTACATATGTTTAAGTTTTCCATTATAGAACAAGTGGACAGTTTGATACAAGGGGGGAATTGGAAAGCTATCTTAGCTTCAAAAGAAAGCAAATGGCAGATATTAACTAATGCCACCAGCTCCCCATGTATTAATGAATATATTAGTATCAAACCATTTCTTATTTTAGAATAAGAGCATACTTCAGCACACACATTTTATATATTTTATATATTTCAAAATATCTATTGTAGTACACATCAGTACATTTTTAAAATATTTATTTAATTATTAATTATTTGTATTGAATATACATATATATAAAATTGATATATAAAGTTGATTATACAAGTTGATTATATGTATATTATATGTATGTATATAGTTAAAACAGTTTTTTAAAAAATATTAGAGCATGTTTTTAAAACATTGTAGTATGTCTTTAAATGGATTGAGTGCATTTTTTGGCACCTAATTTAAGTATTTAAACCATCACTTGGCTAGTAATTGTAGTTCTGAAGAAGTCTGTATTACAACAGATGAAAGCGCTTAACCTTGTATGTGCAAGAGCATTTTGAGTTTTGTCAGTTTTATTTGTCAAGAACATTTATAGTGGTTGTGAATAAACGTTTTGCCTCAGTTCGAGCTGTGCTGACCATCTTTATCCTGAACCAGAGTTTGGATTCTGTGTATTGAGTTCTTTAACTCTTCTTTTTGGAATTCGTTGTTGGTTCACTGGTATGGCAGGTGATCAAGGTGAGGCACCAGCTTTATTGAACAGGGAGGAATTTGCTCAATTACGGTTGGAAGTTTCCACTCTACAAGCAGAGGTTACTAAACTCATTAACTTGGTTGGACAAACTCTTATTTCACCTAAAATATCCACAAGTCCATCTAAACATGAAGCGCACCACAACGCTAATGAAAAAATCACACAAGTACAAAAAGGAAATGACATCAGCATGCAGATCGATACTCCAAATGGACAAGCGTGCAGCTGCAATGATGGTGTGCAGTTCTTACAAGATACTGGTGAATCCTTGAATCGAAATGCGAATACTGTTCATTCACCAGAAAATTAATTCACATTTGACTTCAGCTTATTTCATATTGGAGACGAAGCGAAACGCATGGGAGCGCGTTCTAAGAGCCAGCAACCAGCTAGGACTTATTCAGCTATCACGAAGGTGCAAAATGCACAAACCAAAGGTACTGTTAACAAAGTTGCTTCTAGCCCTTATGTGAAACAACATAGTAATAGATATATGGGCAAAATGGATATTGGCAATGTTATACATGGAAAAAAACAGAGCATAAACGCTAATAATTATGTTTTTGACCAGTTTTTGTGTGATGAATATGAGTTTGTGAATGCAGATGAACATTATCAAGTTCTAAGGAATGAGAGAGTCCCTAGTTTAGGGACTGACTCTGTTAAAGATATGATTTTTGCTTTGGGAAAGAAACTATTGGCTATTAAAAATGTTAAAATAGATAATGCTTATTTTGCTAAATGTATAGAGCTGCATTTTGTTCCTAAGGGATTGAGATTTTTTAAATTACCCTTGGGGGTTGATTATACAACAAGCATTATCAATGAATTTAATAATATTTTTGATGGCTTTGGTTCTGAATTTATGAGAACGCTGATGAAACTGAATGATGAGAAATTATCAGTTTTAGTGAGGGAGGTAGAAAAATTGAATAAGGATATTGTTAATGATGTTTCTTTCGAACAGTGGAAGGAATTATATTATAAACAATTTCAAACAGCGGAAAATAAGGCAAAAAACATTTATGACAGGAAAAAAAGGAAAATTAAGTGTGATTTTGAACTATACCATGTTAATAGAGCATACATATGGCCACAGAATGGAACAGTAGTAGGAATCAAAAGACATCAGAGTTTTAGAGATAGAACGGAACAATTAAGTAAGGATATGAATTTTCAGGGGGGGCAGGTACTACCTGGCTCCGAAAAAACAGAATACACAGTGGAACCGGAGATAAGAATAACACATTCTGAATTATATCATGGTACAATGACCCTGGAGGACCCTGACACTAAGCATATGGAAATCAATACTCTTAATATAAGTAGGTTAATAGATAATGTGTTAGTGGAAGGAACCATTCCTATACACAGTGAAAATGGACCTAATTATAAAATTTCAAATTAATCATCAGAGAGATTAAATATTTTATCCACATTTAATGGATTTAATGTATTTAATTATACTGAAATGGATATTACGCATGCATTTTTTACATTGTTTAGTAAAGGAATGAAATACATTCCAAATATAGGTTTCAATTTAGTTGATTGTATAAAAGAAATTAAATTATTTTGTAGAAGGCTTAATTTGGCCCTAGAGTTTGAACAACAAGAAGGAAGCAATAAATCTGTAGAAATATATGAATTAAAGAAAAAAAGTTCATATATTCCTATCATGAATTCACATATAGCTAATTATGAAAAGATGGTTTGTAAGGATGTATACTGGTTAAATAAAAATATTAAAACAGGAAGTATGCATCAAAATGTTTTTAAGGATAATTTAACAATGGAAGAGAGGTTGTGTTTGAACCAAATGATATGTAACAAAGAAATACGTTTAATGAAACCGGATAAGGGGGGGTATAGTCTGATATAACACATTTGATTATAACACAGCTATTCACAATATATTATATACCTCTGGAAATTATGATGTAGTTTCCATCAATGAGATCAATATAGGGTATAAGAGGATAGATTTAGCTTTAGAAGAATACTTGATAGATAACAGAGTCACATATGAAGTGTATTCTTTTATGAAAACTGAATATCCAGTTCTGGCCAATATTATAGGTATAACTAAGGTTCATAAGAGTATACAAAACCCCCCTTTTAGACCTATTATTTCAGGTTCAAAATCTAAAACGTATAATATGAATGTTGTCATAGACAGATGGACAAAACATGTGTATGAGAACTTAACCCATATCACAAAGGATTCTTGGAATTTTTTGAGCAAATTAACTCCAAATGTATGGAATAAGGATCTTATTTTTATAACCATTGATGTCATAGACCTATTCTCGTGTATACCTAAAGAAATTGGATTAGAGTTTTTTAGTAACAGCTTGAGGAAGTTTTCAAATATGAGCTGGGACAAAGTATGTTTAGTTACAGATATGATTGGGTTAGTGCTTGATCACAACTATATATTTTTCCTAGGTGAATTCTTCAGACAAACCAAGGGTGTTGCAACGGGGGCTTCCTGTGCCCCTATCTTTGCAAACCTAGTCATGGTAGAATGGGAAACTGAATATCTGTTTAAGAGCACATATTATTCTAATATCGTTTTTTACACTCGATATTTGGATGATATCTTTATTTTATGGAACGGCACCAAGGAAAACATCAGTTCCTTTATTGAGTACATTAATGGTACAACAGAATTTCTTAAGTTCACTTACACCATCAGTGAAGAGGGTATTGCTTATTTGGACACCTTTGTTAGTCATAGTAATGAAGGGTTTGTATCTAGAATTCATAGGAAAACAACTTTTTCCAACAACTATATAGAATTTAGCAGCAATCATCCTCCATATGTGTTTAAAAATGTATTTAAAGGACAGTGTATTAGGGCTGCTAGAATGTCCTCTACTAAGGAAATTATGAAAAATGAGATACAAAATATATACAATATGTTTGAAAATAGAGGATACCCCAAAAATTGTTGAATGATGTAGTTAGATATATATATACAAACATTGGGGTACTAAATTTCAACCCTTATTGGGTAAGATATCTGAAATAAATAATAATAATAATACAATCAATAGAGCTTTGGTTAGTGAAAAAACTAACAGAGTATGTGTCATAATGTATACCCCATTTGCACAATATGTAAAGGAGATAGTTAAACGACATTGGGAGGTGATTACAGCTTCAGAAAATATTAGGTCGATATTGGGAAGCCATCCAAATTTTGTACACAAAACAGCACCTAATATAAAAAGGATACTTTAACAGGCAGTTAATAATCCTAAAATGAAATTTGCAGGAACGAGGAAATGTGGGTCGTGTAAACAACGCAAGGCTATTAATGAAGCATTGTCTATTAGACTAGAAGATATCAATAGAACAACTGTTAGATGCAAGGCAGGCAATTGTAACACAAAACAAGTGGTTTATTTAGCGAAATGCACAGCCTGCCCTGCATTTTATATTGGAAAGACTGAGAGACAGTTAAAAAAACGAATATATGAACATTTATATAAGATCCAGGTCCAAGATAAAAATAATGCTCTATTTAGGCACATTAGTGATAATGGTGAATTACATATGTTTAAGTTTTCCATTATAGAACAAGTGGACAATTTGATACAAGGGGGGAATTGGAAAGCTATCTTAGCTTCAAAAGAAAGCAAATGGCAGATATTAACTAATGCCACCAGCTCCCCAGGTATTAATAAATATATTAGTATCAAACCATTTCTTATTTTAGAATAAGAGCACACTTCAGCACACACATTTTATATATTTTATATATTTCAAAATATCTATTGTAGTACACATCAGTACATTTTTAAAATATTTGTTATTTAATTATTAATTATTTGTATTGAATATACATATTTATAAAATTGATATATAAAGTTGATTATACAAGTTGATTATATGTATATTATATGTATGTATATAGTTAAAACAGTTTTTTAAAAAATATTAGAGCATGTTTTTAAAACATTGTAGTATGTCTTTAAATGGATTGAGTGCATTTTTTGGCGCCTAATTTAAGTATTTAAACCATCACTTGGCTAGTAATTGTGGTTCTGAAGAAGTCTGTATTACAACAGATGAATGCGCTTAACCTTGTATGTGCAAGAGCATTTTGAGTTTTGTCAGCTTTATTTGTCAAGAACATTTATAGTGGTTGTGAATAAACATTTTACCTCAGTTCGAGCTGTGCTGACCATTTTTTTCCTGCACCAAAGTTTGGATTCTGTGTATTGAGTTCTTTAACTCTTCTTTTTGGAACTTTCTACAGATGACATGACATATTTTATTAACATCTGTTACCGTGGAGGTTTTTAAAATTGTGCCAGTCATACCTCTCAACTTCTTACTGCAAGAAATCTGGACAAAGCCAGACATAATGGGGGTACAAAGCCTCAAAAATAGGAACAGATTTTAAATATTATTCCTATAAACTTAGACAATTGCTAGAGTATCAGGGTTTGTTTTAACATACATATTCTGAAGGCTTTGAAGTTTGAAACTCGATATGTCATTATTTAGTGACTTCAGTCCTAAGATCATTCCAGGGATTTGACAGAAAACCACAAATTTTATGAGGAACAAACGAAACATATGAGCCGATCATCTGGACAGTTGAGAGGTATGGTGTCAATATGCTTTTCATTAGGGCCTTAGTAGAACAATATGCATTTTTTTTAAGTTTACAGAACTCTTGTAGAATTTTTGAAGGATATAACTACAGACAAACAATACAGGCTGTCATTTAGGATAGATTATTTATTTCGCTATGAAGCCTTAGAGCCTTAGGATTAGACATCCTGTATACTCACTCATGTCACGAGCTGCTGTTTATACTTTGGAAATTAAAATACATTTAATGTCATAGATACTACAGCTATATTTTATTAACTTTCAGTACTTGCATATTGGAGGATTGTGTGTTGCAACTAGTACTTTGTAACAGCGACATAAGATCAAGGTGAACAAAGTAATTTACTTTAAAATATAAAAGACTATGATTGGTCTCTGATCATAACCAGCTTATTTTTGTTCAAGTTAAGGATGCCAGGAAATTTGCCTTAAAAATAAAGCTGGAAAGATGAATCGTTGCACCTATGTTGAGAATATATAATACAAGGCTATGATCAGTGACCCAATCATGATTCTTTGTAGTACATGGAGCTTTATTTGCTCCATGTAAAACAAGTTACAGAAGAAAAAAAAAGGAGAAAATGTAGGAATGCAGAGTGTTTTACTGTATTTGAAAGCCAATAAAATACTTAGCAAGTACTGTCAGACAGCAGCATACATCTCTTCTTCTTTGCTTAAGAATTATGGACAAATAATAAAATAATGGAGAACAGAGGATCAAACTCTGGGTAGTTTTTAAATGCTGCTCTGAAAAAAAAAACAGAACAAGATTTGCTTCAACATGAATTTTCAGAACAATAACACGTATTTAACTCCTATGTTAGACATTATTGACATTATCCTCAGTGATTTATTAGAAAATCAAATCTCTTACAAGGGGGAAAGATAAAAATATGACATACAATCAGTGATGTTTTGCAAATCCTGGGACAGTCGAGAGGTATGGCAGGCAGAAACAAAGTACTGCTCTATGACAGTAATGATTTTAAAAGCTCTTAGAAACTTTGTTTTGCAACACTTTCCATTTACTGGTCTGGAAGAGTAAAGTTCTAACAGCTTTTAAAAGCTATTTTACCTTTGCCCACTGTTGTTTGCCAACTGGCACTGGATGCTTTTAGACCTTAATGTGAGACCTGATCTTAACAGCTCTTAGGTGCCCTTAACAAGCTTTAGTGAGGCAACTCAAAGTACTGTTAAGATCATCTGCCACACTAGGAAAAGCACTCGAGAAGTTTATGTTTTTCTTGATTTCAGAGCATAATCATGGCGTTTCATGAACTACAATAAAATAAAGGGCAGTATTCAGAGGGCATATTGCCATAGTACTTTTGGAGCATTTCCAAAGAGCCCTAATAGTGTTGTGGCAATAAAATGTAATTCAGAGACTTGAAAGAGCCACAGTAAGCAAAAACCTATTAGCACCGCAATAACATATCGCTGAACTGAACACTGCTTGGCTATTAATAACCACACTAGTGTTATCCATACTAAGTAATGCAATGAAGCTGCACAGGTACCAGCAAACATGCAAAAATACATACTGGTGCATAATGCACTCCCATGCACACACACAGATGCTAAGACTCCTCCAAACGTGCCAATACACATATGCACAGCTTCACAGTAGTTATCCGCCACAAGTCTAACAGACCTTTTCCTGCCATAGGCAGTAATGGACATACTTCTTCAGAAGACAGTGTACAATGTTATCTTTTCACTTCCCGTATATTGCATTAGTGATTTACTTTGAACCACTCTACCACATTATTCCATCCCTGGCAATAAGTCCAGGGAAGGGCACATGGGTAATTTCCATTAGCCACACCTCCAGAACTGCCACATTTGAATACTGCTTTCAGTGTCATGTTACAAGCTGGAGCCTCTTTTCTGCTACAGTGCTTGAGCAGTCTTTGAATCATTCCTACATGACACACTGAGCAATCATGCTAGAAACATGATTGTATAGTACAGTGTCCTGTATGTTTCTGAATCCCAGGGAGAGTTTCCTTTTTATTAAGATATATGCCAAGGCTGTCATTATGAACAGTTTTTACTTTGGAAATGTAAGAACATAATAAAACATATCAGCTCTACATTTTACAAAAACAAAGACTATTTATTATAGAGATTTCACAGATTCTTTATTTCAATATGGAAGTATTTACAAGAATAATTTTATTATTTTCCCTGTAACTAAATAATGTCCTTGTGTGGTGATAAATATTCACAAATGAGACATTTGCATATTCCCACAGGGCAGGAAATCCCTGTAGGCAACTCAGATTGCTGTCCAGGATATAACCATTGCTGTATATTCTACTTACTCTTCCAGTATAAAAGTGTTTTAATGCATAGGCATCCTGTCTTGTTACACACATGTATAATTTCCAAACACTACACAGCTTTATCACAATGAATTTGACCCAAGTCTTCTTTTTCCTTAACTGTCTTCTTCCAGTCAAACAGAACAGCATGAGGCTATTCTAAGTTCTTACACCTCTTTGGTTCAAGATGACCGTGGAATTCTTGGTTACTGAAACAAATTTATTTTACCCTATCCTTTAATATTACATAAGGCTGACACTTTGTGCTTCTTCATCTCACTTTGAAAACTGTACAAGTTTCAGCATACGAAATGCAGTTTTGATTTATTTAACACTATATGCATACATGAAAAGAGCATAATGCTAAATATCTTAAGACTTGAGGAACCTCACTTAAAGGTAAGAAAGCCTGTTCTTCTAAATTTGTGCTGAGGCCAGTATTAGGTGCATTGCCTAAAGCTAGGATTATAAGCCTTTCTAAAAAATCTTTACTTCAAAGTCCAGAGTTCTGAAATCCTTCCATTGTACCGATGGACTCATGAGGATCAGTATGCCTTATGTTGAGGCCTTTCTAACATACTTTTTGTTGAAAATGACTAAAATAATGCCATTCACTAGGATTTTAAAAAGAATACTAAATATGCCTATGTTTTATCTTTCTGAAATACATGCTACAGTATAATTAAATATTTCTCACAAAGGGCACCTTTCTAGCTGTTTTTCCCTTGCTTAAAAGTTTTCAGACAATTTTTACTTAGAAACACTGATAGTTATTCCATAATGAAACAGTTGTTTATAAGATAGATGCTTCTCTTTCACTCATATCTAGTAGTTTCCAGTGTACTGCTGCCCATCTGCTATACGACTAGAAATACAACATTTACCTGGGTTTATTCTAGAAAAATAACTTATTTATTAAAGAGCTAATAAGCCAGAGAAAGCTGATTATCTTTCATTAAAAAAAGAAAAATCCAACTAATCAGTATATACTTATAAGTAAAAACAAAGAGCCGTTATGCCACCATTAGGAAAACTGCCAGACCGCTTTATTGAATGCAAAAATAATTAATTAAAAGATAAGAGCTTTCATCTCTAAAGGTTAAAAGACTTCATCAGATAAATCAGACTAGTAAAATCCACACTTTAAAGGATTCAAACCAATCACATGATACAGAATCAAAACAGCAATTAATTTCTTAAAGCGCTATGCCATAAGGTTTGATGACAATATGGTTTTCATCATAACAGATAATCTGTGTAGCATAAAATGACAAATAACTTATGTATATATATATATATATATATATATATATATATATATATATATATATATACACACATATATATGTGTGTGTGTGTGTGTGTGTGTGTAAACATAGTCTCCACAGTGCTTGGATCTTCAAAAAACAAGGCATCAGTCACTTAATAGAAAAAACTGGTTTAAAATAATGTTTGCATTTTGTTTCTTAAAGTACTATAACCTAAACCTTGAATGAGATGCACTGTCATATAAGCTATAACACTTGGTTTAAAATCTATCAAAATATAAGTGTAAATGATTGTGCATGTAAGATCAAATGCAAAATTGTATACATAAAAATAACAAGTAAAACATGTAAATGTAAACATTATCTGTACAGTGTTTTTATCTTCAAAATGCAAAATGCAAGTCAAGTAAAACAAAAAAACTGCTACAAAATTACATTAACATTCCAAAAAGTGCCATAACCAAAACCTTAAATGAATGTATCATTGTATAAACTTTAAAACTTACTTTAAAATAGATGTATCAAAATAGAAAGTGCTTTGAGTTTTAAAATGCAGCTAATTGATGTATGCTCAGTCCTGGCCAATTGTAAGCATTCAGCTGCAGCTGCCAAAATAGCTCCCTCCTTTCTAAAAGTAATGACCTAAGTCCATCCCTAATATTTTTGTGTACTTTTTCAATAATTGTAAATCTAAGCTTGTTGTTTTACTTTTTCTGATGTCATACTCATGGTCATAGATGTGTTCATGTAGTTTTCTTTCAGTTTTACCTATGTAGAAGCTTGTACATGATTGGCACTGTGACAAAGGGAAATACTGCCAGCCCAGCTAGCTGGAATTTTGTAAATAGTTTGATGTCATTTGTGAATAATGATATGATTTGTACAGAAGTGTGTGTAAAGTACTGAGCTAAAATGCAACCACAGCATCCCCTATTGGAATAGAACAGAAATGTACCTGCACTATTGTGACTGTTTAGATTTATATGCTTAATGGAAACTGGAACACAGGAGGTTCACTTGAAAAAATCAGAGAAAATAGTTGAAATTAAATTGTTTTATAACCATGTAATAAAAGAGATGGTATCTTCCAGTTTCAGTGCAGTGACTAGAGCTGGAAGATTTTTGTATTGTCTTGAAAGAGGAGTAATTACTATTTTTGAGATGTAGAAGTGTTTTATTGTATTACGATTTCCAGGATCTGCAAACATGAAGGATATATATTTTTCACAGCGAGATACTAAAAATGCTTGTGCTTTCTGACAATGGGGTTTAGCATGGGAACTAAAGTCAGGTGACAATAAGTTATGTCGTCCAAGCTAACTCAGCAGTAATATTTGATATTAATTTTAAAACTCTCTCAGAGAGAGACAGGGCATTTTGTATCTTATCTTGGACCTAGAAACATCCCTTCACCATGTCTGCCTGCTTGTTGTTGCTGTAAGTAAGTTTTTAAGGCATAGTAACTCTTTTAGATTCAGATAGGAATATAGTAAACTATAGCTTAGATGTATTCTTTAGTTATTTGAGACTGTCCTGCAATGTTGTTTTAAATATTTCCTGTGTTTTTGAACTCTGATGTAACTGATTACTTACTGAGTATTGCCTTTTTCTTTTATTATTTATTATTAAATGTATTTAAATCTTTCAATTGTGTCTGGTCTGTTTAGAGATATTTAAGCTTTTAGAGTACTTGCTTATCTATTTGGTGACACTGTATAGGCCACTCCTAAATAGCCCTGCTTTTGGTCAGACTACCATTTGGATTAATAGTAACATTACACAGTAGGATGGGACACCCTATGCTAAGGGCTCTAAAGTAGCTGATAAAGAGTGGCTGGTGGCAGTTGTAACTACCTTATAGTCTGGAAAGAAGAGGTCATTGCTATTAAAACTATGCTAACCTTTTTCCAGGAGTGTGCGTGTGTGTGTCTGTATATAAATCAGATCTCAGTGTGTCAGCTACTTGGACAGGGACACTGGTTGGACAGAGAAGGTATTGGAGATCTTGGTTTAGCCATTCAGCTGAGATCTCAACCCTATAGTTGTGCCAGTGGGGACTACTGCTATGTTGACTTTTTTGTCAGGACAAAAAATAAACCTTTCAAAAAGATTTCTACTATATCAGCATCAATATTAGTTGTTGAAAACTTGTACACTTTAAAGTCACCACTATAAATTGTCAAAGCACTTTCTAGCTAATCCTTAGACTTAAAATTTATATTTAAACTTATATATATATATATATATATATATATATATATATATATATATATTTAATTTTAGATATATCTATTTTATGGATTTTAAACTATGTTTTAAAGTTTATACAATGGTACAGTCATTTAAAGTTTTAGTTATGGCTCTTTTTGGAATGCTAACATTAATTTGTATCAGTTTTTATTTTAAGTGACATGTATCTTGCATTTTGAAGATAAAGGCACTGTGCAGAAAATGTTTACATTTACATGTGTTACTAATTATTTTTATGTATATAATTTTGCATTTGATCTTGCATGCACAATCATTTACACTTATATTTTGATGGCTTTTAAACCAAGCGTCATAGCTAATACAACAGTGCATCTTGTTCAAGTTTTAGGTTACGGTACTTTAAGAAACTATGTTATTTTGCACCAGTTTTTTGTATTAAGTGAGTGGTACTTTGTTTTTTGAAGATCCAAGCACTGTGGAGACTATGTTTATATATATATATATATATATATATATATATATATATATATATAGGTCTACTTCATAACATTGAAATTTCATAATTTTGAATTTCATAACATTGAGACCAAAACATCTAAATCCCAAAACATTGAAAACTCAGAACTTTGAAAGTGTGCTTCATAACATTGAAAACTACAATGCATATGTAAATTACATCCTCTCCACCTATAACAACACCTAATTAACAAAACACACTTTTTACTACGTTTCTGCAGGGGGCGGCAATCCCCCTTGCATCCCCCACACACCCCATAAATTAAATGTATGAGGTCAGGAAATTAACTTTTTTTCCACTGTAGTGTGATCTTGGAGTTGTATATTTAATTTACAGGGGTGGGTGGGGGGTGCAGGGGGGCTTGCCCCCTGCAGAAACGTAGTAGAAAGTGTGTTTGTTAGTTTGGTGTTATTGTAGGTGGAGGTGGTACTATTTACTTGTCCAATGTAGTTTTCAATGTTATGAAGCATACTTTCAGTCTTCTGAGTTTTCAATGTTTTGGGTTTTTAGTGTTTTGAATTTTCGATGTTATGGTCGCGATGTTATGAAATTCAATGTTATGAAATTTCAATGTTATGAAGTAGACCAATATATATATATATATATATATATATATATATATATATATATATATATTTTCATTTATTTATTTTTATTTATTTATTATTTATTTCACATTTGTTAACCGGGAAAGTCCAACCTGGAATGAAGCCAATTTTCAGTGGAAGCCCGGGGAGAAATGTTCGAAATGCATGTCTTTGTAATGTGGGAGGAAACCAGAGCACCCAGAGGAAACCAACATGAAGGCAGGGAGTGCATGCAGACTCCACACAGAAGGAACCCCAGCTGAGAATCGTACCGGAGAAGCTCTTGCTGTGAGGTGACAATGCTACTGCTGCACCACTGCGCCGTCCGTAATTAACATAATGTAACATAAGTTATCTGTCATTTTATGGACACATCCTTGCATTTTGTGCTACACAGATGATCTGTTATGGTTTTACTTTTATAACCGTATTGTCATCAAACCTTAGGGCATAGCACTTTAAGAAATGAATTGCTGTTTTGATTCTGTATCATGTGATGATTGGTTTGAATCCTTTAAAGTATGGATTTTACTTGGCTGATTTATCCGAGGAAGTCTTTTAACGTTTAGAGACGAAAGCAGTTATCTCTTAATTAATTATTTTTTGTACTCAATAAAGCGGTCTGGCAGTTTTTCTAATGGTGGCATAGTGGCTTTTTGTTTTTATGGTTTAGTCATTTATTCACTTATTCATATATTTATACATATTAAAATCAATCTATCACAGTTTCAAAGTAACTTTAATGATATCAGTGCCACTTTGTTACCTTTTTGCTATTACAGATTGGAAGTATAATTAAATGCATGTTTCGATGCATATGGTTTATTTTTAATGGCATGTTTAATCATATGAGTAGCAGTTTAACATAAAATGTTTGATGCAGACATTTCATGAGTTTTCTTTCATTGTTTTTCCATTTTATACATTTTTTATTATATTATACTAGTTGTAGAAATTGATATATCATTTTCAATAAATGATACATTTTTTCAGTTGGCAGGGTTTTATCAAACAAGTTATGTTTGTCCATTTTATGTCATATTTTCTTTCAAGAAAAATGTGACAATACTTTGAACTTCTTCAATGATATCCAATTGTATTGCTCATTTACTTAATCAGGTACCTAACTTCATCTTGGATCTGATATTTTAGATCTGTGGGTGACAACTGTCTTTTGATAAGAGGAATTGGGTCAGTACACATGTATCAGTACCATGCATACATATTCATTCTAGGAGGTGTCTCTGTATTATATTACATTAGTTTAGGACTCTCAAGCTTTTCTGAAAACACTCCATTATTTATTAAGAATTACCTCACATTCTAGTCTGTGTTTTTGAAAGAGATTCCTCTGACTGCATTTCAGATTGAGAGTCGTTGGTGTTTCCTATTCTTTACTTCATTCTATGGCTTTAATACATTATTTTGATAGTTCTGTGCTATCATCCTTCCTTTTCCTGTCTATGTGCATTTATACGTTACTGTATTTATTCTTTCTATGACATGGAAATGCCCCTGCCATTTTGCCAGACATGGGTTTTCTGTAGATCCAGTAGCATCAGTAACAGATACTCCTGGGTTAAAATCTCGAAGTAAGGCATTCTTACTGCAAACTTGTTATTGCATTTTTAGGCTGATTCCTTGTGCCCCATTACTGTGGGAATTGCCATTTTTAAACTGTCGTGCAAACTAACATAATTTTTTGTCAAATTGTGTATTTTCTTCTCCCCAAGGTTCTTTAATATCAAGCAGCCCTCTTGGGTGCCTGCCATACAGAAGTTTAAATGGAGTAAACCCAGCTGAAACCAGTGGCAGCTTGATGGCAAACAATAAGTAGGGTAACAACTCATCCCAGTTTTTACCACCTACATCAATAATCTTGCTCAGCATGGATTTCAGTGTTTTATTAAACCTCTCTACTAATGCTTCATTCTTTGTATGATATTCTGATGTCTTTAACTGCCTGGCTTTAAAGCATTGAAATAACTGATGTAGTAATTTTGACATTAACAGAGTACCTCGATTAGTAGTTTTCTCCTGAGGAATTACCAGTCTCTAGCATATCAGTACCAGTTCTCCAGCAGTAACCTTTGCATTAGCTTTGCTTAAAGCCACTGACTCTGGAAATGTGGTAACCTAGTCTACTATAACTAGTATGTACTGATACCATTTGATAGGTTTTTACTAACAGCCCTATAATATCTGCAACAATAAATTTAAAGGGTAGTTCTGTGATAGGCATATAGATTCATAGGTTAGTACTAAGCTAACTGCCCTTGTGAGCCATTTTAAGCCTAGCCAATTATCCCTTGTGAGACTCAAACCATGCACCTTGTGTTTTAAGGCAAACACCTTTACCATTAGGCCACCCTCCCATATAGATCAATGGACTTTTATATCCTGGACAGAATGCAGTTTTTCTGGTGTTCTGGAGAAGAAGCACAGAAGATCAGTCTTGTAGTATTACTTATTAATGGGAATTACCCTGTCAAGGATACCATATATCTGGCCAGTATACTGGAGCTTGGATGAGCTCCTGTTATACCATACATCTGACCTGTGACCTATGACCTCTGCATATGAGTAGAGTACATGCTAGTACATAAGGGATGCATGTGTGTGAATTTACCCCTAACTTTCTTGCCACTAACCTGTGAAGAAAGACTACATCTTTTATTCTGTCTGTCAGCCATACAGCCTGTCCTAATTTACAGTTATCATGGGCAGATAAGTATCTCTACTGTGGACCCTTTGTACTTCAATAATTTGACTAAATGGGTCCTATTACATGTCAGCTAAGAGAGGGAAATGCAACTGTAGTGGGCAGATCCCCTACAAGGATAGTCATATGAAGGATTCTGTCTAGATCCAGAACATAACTTTAGGAAATGTCGTGTTTGCAAGTTTTTTATTCCTTAGAGTACAAGAAGTCACCTAACATCTCTGAATATTTATCTGGAAAACAGAAGGCTTGGAGAACTTGAATGAGGTAGAATGGCCTAAGAGTCATGTTTCTTTCAGACATCTTTTTGTAGTCTTGTAAAACAAAACTAAGAAGCCAAAAAGTTTAGAGGTTTCTGTTTTCTGGCCAACTTCTCTGCTGAGGCAGATTTTTCATCTTCTCTTCCTGCTTCCACTGCCTTGACTCCTCTGGTGGCTAACAAGGCTGTGTTGCTAAGCATGCTTCATCTGACCAATCACACATCTGACAAGGTCATGAAGATGAGACCTCAGCCGGTGATTTCTGAGGGACTCGAGGGCATACCACAAATCCTTTTTTGAAGGGATTTCCCATGTCTCCTATGGAGGTACATCAGGAATGTACTTTTCCATGCATTCTCTCTGCTGATACTCCAAAAATGTGAACCCAGAACATAAAGTATACTCCCCATCTCACTCTGATCCACAACATGAATAGTATCATTTTTTTCAAGGGCTTTTCATAGCCCTTCTATCTCTGAAGCCTCCACAGTTTATTTCCACACACTCTTCTATTCCCCAGAAAAGGAACAGGGACACTTCTTCTGAAGATGAGGTCTCTTCAGACTTGGATGTTGAATCTTTAGTTTATACTTATCAGATCCATTATCCTACTGGATATGAGTCAGAGGATGAGCCCACACTTACTCCTCTATCTCCTTTCGAAGAATTGTATTTTGGTGATGTTATTTTAAAATTGGCGCAGCACTTGCACAGAGAAGTTAAGCAAATCTCTGAAGTACAAAAAACATATTATACACTATTAAACATTCAGCCATTCCTTCTGTGCAGGATGCTTTACAAGATAACTTCTTGTCTGTATCTTTGGCACCTGAATCACAGCCACCTGGATCTAAAAAAAATCATAGGCTTTATGAAGCCTTAGATTCTCATAAATATTTGTATAAGAATCCTTCGTCTGACATTGCTGGAATTTCATTTGAATCAGGCAAAGCCTTCAAGCTTCTTCCTTCCTTCTACAAATTCCTTGCCTAATGATAAGGATGGCAGAGATATGGATATGTATGGGAAAAAAGTGTATACCTCTGCTGCACTTTCTTTCTGTGCTGTAAACTACCAAACCCACGTGACCAGGTATCTGTTGTCTATTTCTGATAACACTAACAAACTGATTTCTAACATCCTAATTCTGATAATAAAACTTCTTTTTTTGTCTTTGCCAAATTCTGCTACACAAGCAGCAAGATGTTCAGTAAACGGTAGGTGTGAAAGTGCCAATGCCTCTTCCAGGGCGGCAGCTACTGGTTCGGTTTTATGGAGATATTCCTGTCTCTGCTCACAGTCTTTTACTGACAATGTCAAAGCTATGCTACTGGATGACTGCTTGGAAAAAAGACAATCTTTTTGGTCCAGCTTTTGCTGAAAATTTCTAGAAACCAGAAGTGAGGTGGAATAATCATGCAAAATTTAAATGAGCTTTTCTCTCCCCTGTACCAAAATTTCAGAAAGAATGCCCCTCTAAGTCTAGACTTATCTTACCCAAACGTCAGAAGTGCCAGAAAAAAAGGTAAAACACTCTGTAAGAAAAACTGTCAGGAAAAATCTGAATTAGATTTTAAAAGTACCTAAAGGTTCTTTTTGTGACAAAACTTGAAATTTGTAACTACCGACATCCCTTCTCTCATCCTTCCACCTTGAACCCCCCCCCCATCTTTTCTTTCAAGAACACTCTTTCATTCCCTGCCTCTTTGGATATTGATAACATCACACATCTACATAATCAACATTATAAAAAATGGGACAATTTCACTTGGAACATCCCTCCGTAACATCCAGTATTCCTCAGGTCCCCCCAAATCAACAACATATGGTTTTGCCAATCTTACAAGAACTATTCCATCAAAAAACACATAGAATAAGTGCCATGTCAACAAAAGGGACAGGTTCTTCCTCAACAAGAAAGGCCACATGGAGACCTATTTTGGACTTATCTAAACACATTCCTAAGAATTCCAAAATCCAAGATATTATCTCTCCAAAGTCTACTTCCTATTATCTTTCTGTAAGCCTTTCTGATTACATTAGATTTAAAGGATGCCCATCTTCCCATTTCAGTTCATCCAGATCACAGAAAATTCTTAAGACGCTTTAAGACAGGAAGATGGGGGCTTCTTTCCATGTGGACATTGTAAAGTCTGCAGTATGATTAGGAATTTATCAGGTAGTAGAATAAATGATAAATGTATGTAATGTCGCTTAGGTTATATGAGATATAGCAATATATGTGAAGTATAATGTTTGTTAATCTTAATTTGTTAATGCAGTTTGATTCATTTTGTATAAATGTAATTCTGCCTATGTCACAAGTGATAATTCAATAAAGATGTTTAAAAAAAGATGCTGTGCTTTGGAATTTTATTTTCAATTTTTTGCTTTTCCCTTTGGTTCAACTATCCAATGATATTCACAAAATGTTTAGCCTCACTAGTAGATCTCTGCAGACTGTAAGATAGCCACATCTATCCTTATTTAGATGCCCTTCTAATCCATGTTGCAGCAAACTGAAGAAATCTACCCTTTAACCATAACATAATCTAGTTTTCTTAGGATGCCAACTGAAAACTTCTAACATAATGGCATTTCTCAGGAAAAATCCAGTTCCTGACTTCATGCTTCCAATCCTTTCTGACTTTAGAAATTTCTTCTAGAAGAGAGATACTAAGAGCAATGGACTTCATGGCATTAATGATATAGATGATTCAGTTTGCCAGACTCCACATGAGGAAGCTTCATCTGTACATCAGGCCAATTTGGTCACAATGTTGTCTCCCTCTGAACTTTCCAATTCCTTTCTTGCCCTTTGTGAAGACGGAATTTCATTTGTGGATCAGCTATATAATGCTCAATCCTAGAGTACCCTTTTTGGTCCCTGCTCTATTTCAGAAAGTCACAAAGTTCTCCAATTCAGGATGGTGCTGGTAAGTTGACACACACTGGTGAAGAATGGTAAATCCCGCTATGCAGCTCTGGAATAAATAAGTCCTTTCTTGTTCAAAGGTTATCCAAACAATTGCCACGTTCAAGCATCCAAATATAAATAGTGGACAAAAGGTAGAACTAAAACCAAACTGGACCAAACAGGGCCAGAAGTTTATTAAAACATTAAGCAACACGGTACAAAAATACTGCTTTTCGTCCTTTCACCATACAAAGACTTCTTCAGACAAATGGTTCTACACAAGAAACCAGCCTGTGTTATAAAGGCAATTTCAAATTCAAATTGTGCCCCTCCCCTGCTACAATCCGAATGACCTCATTTCCTGATCACAAAGCATTTGTCATTTCCTCTTCCTAGTTATACACCCATTCAGTAATATACACAATTCACTTGCAGGAACAAGAATAAGGTTAAAACATTAAAATGAAATGAGTAAGAGTACAATGGGTAAAAATACACAAAAGTAAATCCCCGTTTCAAGTATAAAATCACCAAACAAATATGAGTAATATGAACTACAAGAATAACAAGTCCAAACATACGCATTTAAGCATTTAAACATTATGTCATAGGTTCATAGGTTCATAGGTTCATACTAGGCTATCTGCCCGAGGGCATTTACAAGCCTAGCTCATATAGTTCAGGGCTTACCCCTTTAATATAGTATGGGGCCCATTATTTTTTTGTTGCCTGTCGCTCTGTGAGCAGTGACACTGAGGTAATCCCTGGGTATGTCTCTCTGGCCCCATCCATTTGTCAAGATTTTAACTATGTAAATAAGGTGCCCCTCCTCTATTATGTAATAAAGGTAAGGGGGGGGGGATATTTGCAACATAATAATGACATAATGATGAGTAACTCTGCCTTCTGTTGACTTCTAACAGAATTTAGTACTATAATATATGAGAAACAGTCGATCATAAAACAATAAGAAGTAAAACTTAAAATAAACATTTTGTGACAAAATATGCTAAAAATAAAATGATGAAGTAGTAATATAAATGTCACAAATATATTGAATTTGAAATTGCCTTTATAACACAGGCTGGTTTCTTGTGTAGAACCATTTGTCTGAAGAAGTCTTTGTATGGTGAAAGGATGAAAAGCAGTATTTTTGTACCGTGTTGCTTAATGTTTTAATAAACTTCTGGCCCTGTTTGGTCCAGTTTGGTTTTAGTTCTACCTTTTGTCCACTATTTATATTTGGATGCTTGAACATGGCAATTGTTTGGATAACCTTTGAACAAGAAAGGACTTATTTATTCCAGAGCTGCATAGCGGGATTTACCATTCTTCACCAGTGTGTGTCAACTTACCAGCACCATCCTGAATTGGAGAACTTTGTGAGTTTGTGTATGCGTTCCCAAGTTTGCTATTTCAGAAAGTCTCCACAGATGCTTTTGACTTGGCTGGGAAGGTTGAAAGTCCAATGAGTATGTGCAAGGTAAGGCAGAGGCAAATGCATAAATGATAAACAAATAAAAACCATGATCTTTGCCCTTCACCACCTCTGGTCTCCAGGAACCCTACAAATCCTGACAGACAATACCATTGTCATTTGATATATCAACAAACAAGGCAGAACTAAATCTTTCTATCTTAGCAGGTTAGCCAAGATGTCTTAAGAAAATCCTATTCACAATAATGTCTTTCTTCAGGCAACTTATATCCCATCAGAGATGAGCTCAATAGTGAATTATCTGAGTAGATCCAAGACAGACCCTCACAAATGGATGCATAACAGAAAGGTCTTCCTGCAGACTGTCCATCAGTGTGGCGCTCCACAAGCAAATTTTCTCACTCCACTCTGAACAAAAGTGTCAGACTGTTAAGCTCCAGAGTACTATGCAAAGAAGCACGGAATTGGATGCTTGATCATTCCCTTGGGTCTAATTCCATAAGGTCTTTCTGAAAATCAAGAAGCACCACCCACAAATACCACTGTTGAATCATTTTTGGCCAGACAGCATTGGTTTTCCTCTCATTTTCATCTAGCCAAGGCAATCACGAAGTTACACAACAGGATGGATCTATTCTCACATCAAAAGGGCTCTCTCATTAATCTGACTTGCAAACTCTCAGTTTGAAAGTTTAGATGATAGAAGTTTGATTCCATTTAGGCATCTCTTTACTGAGGATGTGCTATGTGTATCACAGGAGACAAGACAATCTGCTACAAGGAAATCTTATGTTTGCAAATAGAGGAGATTTTCGACTTGGTACCACAAGACAGGATTTGACCCTTATCACCTGGGTGGCCCCATTATCCTCAAATATTTGTGAAAGCTGCTTAACTTATGATTGGCATACTGTTTTCTTAAAGGATTTTTACTTTGCTATTTCTTCCCCTTTGCTTATGGACCCACCCTCCTTTCTTCTTGTTATGAGGTCAAACAGTTCCTGAAAGTTTTCATTCACTTTAGATTACAAATAAAATCCATTCCTCCTCCTTGGGACCTGAATTATGTTCAGTAAAAGTAATTCTCTTTCCCTTTGAATCTGCCTGTTCTTCTTCTTTAAAATTCTGTACATGTAAGTCAGTTTTGTTATTGGGTTTGATTGCAGCTAAATGCTATAAGAGTTAAAGGTTCTTACGCTTTCTCCACCCTTCTTTCTTTTTTATAAAGACATAGTCTCACCTACAGCTGATCCTTCTTTTATGCTTATGGTAGTAAACTAAGTGTTTTTAAACCAATCCATCCATTTACCAACATTCTTTCCTAGTCCAGGGGGTACTCTTAATTTTTGTGATGTTCACTGAAAAATAAAATTTTATTTAGACACAGGTAAGCTCATCAGAAAATTTTATCTATTGTTTGTTATCTATAATGGTAAAAAGATTTTTTCCTGGAGCTTAACAAACCATTCCCAAGTGGGATTTCTTTTGCTATTTCTTTTTTGATATACCTTTCATGTAAAACCCATACAAGTCCATGTCAAAACTTATTCTACTATAGCTGTTGTCTCTTCATATGCCTTTTTCAAGGGTCTGGACTTAACTATTCTTGAAGCAACCACTTCATTTTCCATTCATGCCTTTACTAAGCACAACAAAATATATCCATTTTGTGGGTATAAGAACTAGTTTTGCCAGATCCATTCTTCAAAGTATTCAGGACTCCAGCTCTGGACCTCAGATTTTCTCCCAATCAATGTAAAAACTTTGGAAATCTTCCTAGTAGTAAGCATTACTGCAACAGTGATCTAATGAAAGACGTGATACGATTGTGTTACTTTATCATAACAGTAGATGTCTGACTGGATGACTGTGGCAGTATATTCACCTACCATCCTTACCATCTTTTTTATGTTATACTTCTATTTCTGTGCTCATTGGCTAAGTCATAGCTACTGTTTCTTCTCTCTTCTCTACCTACCTGAGCAATCTTCTTACTTTTTACTTAGCCTCAAGTCTCCATCTCATGGGGCAAGAAAGCTTTGAGAACTTCCATGTCCATATGGCCATTATGTAGTTACACATAGTTTCATGCATAGGGCATACGTTTGATATACGTCTCAAGAGGAAGGTGCCCAAGCTTTGGCTTACTAATATGAAGTATGGTATTCATAGTAGGATACTTCCTTTAGTAAGCAATACTGCAGCAGTGATCTAGTTATACATCTATTGTTTACGGAAAGTTTTTATATAAATGTACTTTCCATGTCTCTTTCATTATTCCTGCCCAAGAAAAACTGGCTAATACCCTTACCTTAGGATTGTTCATCCCCAGGTGACTACCCAACAAGTGATGAAGGGCTAGCTTTATTCTTAATGTCTTTTAAGATTCTTGCACTATTACGCAATGCATAAGTTATTCTGTTTCTTTACTTATACCATATACAATATCATTGTTTAACTTAACAATAATATGAATAAGAAGTAATGGGAACATCCTGCCTTTATAACTTTGGTTGGGTTTCTCATTGTACTTAAATTACCATTTTCCACTGTGCCTTTTTAAAGTTTATAAAGCTTATCTCCAAAATCAGTAATTCAGGGATACTTTCTTCATTAACTTGCCACTAAGTGGAAAATGTACTTTCTTCTCCCTAAGACATTGCTACTGCAGTAGCTTCTGTATCTTCCCCTGCAAAGAGTAGTTGTAAACAAAATCACCTTCTAATTGACTTTCTTTGTTATCAGCATTAGCCTCTTGGGTGATTCCTTTTCTTTTAGGTTACTATCACTCTATATTAATGTAAATGGGTATCGACCTCTCACATTTTTCTTCTTAGCTGTATCACTCACCTCACTATAATGTGTATGTCAAAACAAAATTTATCATTACATTTCCTTTTTTTACTGATTGCTGCTGTTTAGAATCTGCCATCATTTGGATACTCTGATTTAAACTTCCAGAAATAGGCTCAGAACTCTGCATTTTCCTGCTCATCTCACTCTCTGTATTAAATTTGTTTTGAGGGCCCTCGTTCAAATACCCCTGTTTTTTTCTTGTAATCATCTTTGCTAAGTTCTGTCTTGTACTGATTTTTGCTTCAGAATTTTCTTTTTTTTTCTTTTTGGTTCTTTATCTCTGTAGGGGTGCCATTACTTTGCTCTCCCAGTGTTTATGCTGAACATGTTTACAAAGCTGCAGCTCTCTTTCTTATTAAGTTTATCAACTTGCCACACTGTTTCTGTGAATTATCCCAGCTGCCACATTTTCTGTAGTGCTTTAAAATGGGAAACTATTTTCCTAATAACACATCAAGTCAAGGGTAATATTTGCCGGGTGCAATAATTTTCAAGAACTGTTTGCATTTGACATGTGTATTGATATAAGGAGATATTCTTTTCTGTTATCAAGAATGCAAATTGCCTTCACTTTTTGTACTATATACTAATCCTATGCTTGCACAACAGTGAGCCTTTAACAGAGAAAATCAGGCTTCCAGAATCTGGCAGTGCTTGAACATCCCTTCCTTATAAAAAGTACATTTCACTAAAATAATGATGACATAGAGCAGACTCTGTTATCCTAGAAGTACTGGTTCATAGGTTCATAGGTTTGTACTAGGCTATCAGCCCTAGGGCCTATACAAGCCTAGCCATAACAATTCCCTGGCTATTTCTTCCAACATTATTTACTGGAATTACTTTAGCTAAAGCATACATTTCACTTTTCACATTTCTGTTATTGTTAGTAGCACAGAACTTGGAAGTGTGACCAATCTCCCACCCTCCCCCATTTGTATCAAATTAGCAATTACTTGCTGCTTTTTGGTTCACAGAAGAAAATACATTTACTACTGTAGTTTTAGCTTTAGAAATCAGGCAATTATTTTTTAAGCATGGTGTCACTAATTAATAAGTATTCAGCTAGTGTTACTAGTTTGTGAGATATTTGGGGATCACTATGAAGTACCTATTTTTCTTATATTACTAAACAAAACTATTTTAATCCTGGCTACTCCAAAACTTTCTAAAATGTTTACTTTGCTGTTGCTATCAAGTTGTGCTTCAGTGCCCTTACTATTTTTTTTTACACTGAAAGTCCATTTATGAAATTTTATTGCTTGTACCACTGGTGTTATGTCATCAATAACCACATTTTTTCTTAAATTTTTTCATACACCACATAATTAGTTCCTTTCATATCCATTTATGGTTTCATTGTTCCACTATCAGCTTTAATGACAGGATTTTAATGCATTTAGCTCAGTTTTTCTCAGTGAATGCATAGTGCTAAACTCCTATCAAAAGGACTACATGTTATCCACTCTGGTTAGTTTCTTTATAAGCCGCAATGTACTGGGGTTAGCAGCTGTATTGGCCAACACAGATGGCAATTGCTGTTGTTGCAAAAGCTTTTGGGTCAGTCCCATTTTGAATTTCCACAGTTTTGTTAAATACTTCCTCCATATCTGTGGTCACCAGCTAACCTTGACAGAAATGTGGCACTCACAGGGCTATATGAAGTTCTTAACTCAAGTATTGTTTGCATTTCATAAGAAATGAACATTGGGAAGTACTTGTGCACACACCATCTCTGTAAGTCCAAAGGGGAAACTAGAAGCAGGACACATACGAAAATATACATTTATTTTCATAAGTCAAAAGGAAAAGCAAAATAAAAGTCCACTTCTCTTTGCAGTGCCGTATAAAATGTACAGTACCTTAGTTTACTGTCATCCAATGTTCACACTCCACACAGCCCCTCTAAAATGCATGCTGCCTCCCCCCCCCAAGTCCAAGGCTGTAAAGGCCTCTCCCAGGCCTTGTTTTTAGCTATGCAAGCAAAGGCTTCCACAGAATCCATTCCATAAGTTAGCCTTGACTGGTCTGTCACACTTCATACTTTCCAGGACCACCATGAAATGATCCTCTGACTTCTTGTTTTGCTGCTTTGAGGCAGCCTTATTATGAACAACTTTATTTGTCAGTTCTAATCTCGTTATCTAGGTAGCAGCTGTGAGAATATCTCCGTACTGTGGTACACATTCATCAGGCAACATGTGGCAATATACATACATATATATGAAAACACACGCACCCTCACCCACAAACAACCACATCGAGTCTATGGAGTGACTAGGTTCAGGTGTGTAATTAAAGAAATACCTTATGCTGCAGGTCAGACAATGAGTTTCAGGATGCGCGCTGAAGCTATGTGTCCTGAAAGGAGCTCTGTAATTCTATAGTATGAGGTGTTTATTACACAATAATATATTCATATATCTGATTTGTTCAATTCCTTTTTTAAGTTTTAATTACTGGTTTCCACTGATTTTAACAGACTGCAGTAATTTTGAAAATTATTTGCTGAATAGCACCTTTGGTTGTTTCTATAGTGTGTGTGTGTGCATGTGTGTGTGTGTGTGTGTGTGTGTGTGTGTGTGTGTGTGTGTGTGTGTGTGTGTGTGTGTGTGTGTGTGTGTGTGTGTGTGTGTGTGTGTGTGTATATTTTTCTATTTATTTTTGTGTACATATGTATGAACGTGTATAAACAGAAAACATAATTACACATATGATTGTGTGTGCATTTCTTAACGGCCTTAGCTCTAGCCCACATCAACATCAATCTAATCTCTGGAGAAGGCTTTAAAATGAGCCCTTCATGGGGACAGATCCATGTTTCCTTACTCCTTCTCATTTGAATTGTACTGTAATATTTATTTTAAGAAGAATAGCCTGTTCTAACTTTTCTGTCCTGGTCCTGTGCTTCCTTATTTCTTTCTTAGCTTTCCTTTACCTATCACTTGTGTGCTGTCCTACATGTCTTGACCCTTTACTTTAAATTGCCATATATCATGTTTTCCTACTCTAATCTGCAGCTTTTTGCATGCTGTTATGATTCCACGTGCTAACCTATGCATCTGTGAATGTTTTCTTGTATTCAACTGTGCTTTGCTGTAGTGTTGAAAAGCACTTTTGAGCTTTATGTAATGCTTAGTCTGAGGATACCTCTTCCCTGGCTTCTTTAACATATTTAATTAGTCATAAGTGTGAAGCCTACAATGCTCTGTTCCTGTCTTACCTCTGACCTGTTACTTTTCTGACTGACCTCAGACCTGCTGTCATTTCTGTTATATAGCTTCAAATTGTGTCTATATGATTCATAACTCTAAATTTCTTAGCAAAAGAATGAATTCTGAACAAATCCAAAAATAATTGAGCAACAAAGGGCCAGAATTAGGGATTGGCTTTAAGTATTCCACTTATAACTCAGAAATATGCTAGAATAACAGGTTATGCTTTAGCATACATTTTTTGAAGGCTATGGAGTCTGAAACTCAAATGCCTGTCATTTGGTGACTACAGTCCTTAATGATTTGCCAGAAAAACACAATTTGTCTTAGGAACAGACCAAAACTATGAAACAAAAATCTGGACACTCTCTGAAAATCTGGAGAGTTGAGAGATATGGTCTGACTACACTAACCATTTTTAGTTACTCTGCAATAATATTAGACATTAATCTGGAAGAAACATAGTAAATTGTGTCAACGCATCACAGTAAGACGTTGTCCTGTTCGATTCTCAGCTACAGCGTCTTCTGGGTAGAGACATGCGTGAATGGGCATACCTTTGTTGAAGGTTGTGCATCAGGGCTGGCAACTCAGCACGTAAAAATCTACTGCCAATCATTAGCGGACCGGAGTACCGCTGTGGCGACCCCTAACTGGGAAAAGCTGAAAGACACAACAACAACATCTGGGTAACAAAGTATAAATCCCAGTAGGGATGATATAGGTGGGAAGGTAATTGAAGTTTTGTTAACTTAAAGAGCTGACCTTTAGAACACGATTTTGTGCTGATCATTTTGATCATTACTAACATAAATATCTGGGACTGATAGGGTAAATAATCTTAAATTGGAAACGGTGGTGATCAGCAAAGGTTTAGCAGTCATATGAGTTCAACAGGAGATGTGTTGGTGAGATGGGGAAGATCAGAGTCGACCCAACTGCATTCTTGTCCAGCATGTCACCAAAACCTTGAACCAATCTTCCTCAGTAATAAACCTTGAAAATCTTGTGTCCAGTCCCTTTACAATTTGTAGAGCAATTGCTAACCTAAGCTTCAAACAACAAAGAATACAGTGTTTACTTTCTAGCCTAAAACATAACATTTATTTATTTTCTGACCATATATATTCACAGGAAAGCCAAAATTATTTCAACAAATAATAGCCATAATCTAGAGAACCTTTGCTGTACAGGTTGCAGGATGTGCGTTTGCATGTGACTGATCTCCTGCACATAAACATACAGAGACACACACAGCTGGTTGTGTGCATTTGTAAACTCACTTTCACTCTTCTACACATCTGTGGGAAATGTTAGAGGATATGTTAGAGGATTCAGAATGTCTCTGGGATGTGGGTGGAAACTGGAGACCATTTTGAAAAAATCATAACTTTTAATTAAATAAAACAATGCTACAATAAAACAAGAAAAAAGTAAACAGAAAATAATACTGGTATAGAAACTAAAGCCAAACTCAGAATTGACATAATCTGTTCTAGCACCTCTATTTCACAAAATGTCTTCTTGCTAATTAAACAGAAAGTCAATTGCCCAGTTTTTCTTTTAATTCATTGATAAAACTTTTAAGTCCTACAAAAGAAGCTATACAGTGTGCGATCTGTAATACCTACAACTTTTTAAAACTCACAGAAAATACAGTATTACTTACACTGCAGTAAATGAGAGAAAATAAAATAAAAATAAGGTTAAATTAAGCCAAAAACAAAAATAAGATTCAGTCTTACAGCAGTCTGTTCTAGAGCTTTATTAACAGAATCTTAAACTGATAGCCCTAGCTAATTAGTCACAAAAGTGTAATGCTTTTTGGTGAGAAGTACGTTCCATTCAGAAATGGATGGATTTATCAGTGCTGTTGTTCATTTCTCCTCCTTCTTCTTCTTCTTCTTAAATGATGTCTGCCCCTCTAAGTATCTTATTTTTTTTCAATTGAATATTTTTCTGGTAAGAGATGCATCTGTATAGGCATTCTGCACCAGGAACATGTTGTTGTATATTTAAAGACTGTGATTTCCAAAAGGATAGTTTATTCCATTGAAGATCTGCAAATAAGTGTTATCACAAAGTTGGATCTTAACAGGAAAGAGGAGAGTACTGACCTTGTTTTGTCCATTATTAGTACAGATAACTTTCTTTTTAACCACCTATGCAGAAAATAAAACATAGTAATGATAAATTTTTAATTAAGAACTGGTTTCACCAAAGTACATTGGTCAACATTTTAATAACATCTTAAAGAGCAGGCAGTAAACATACAGCAGCCCCCATGGGATAAGTTTCCTAATAAAATGTTTCTGGAATAACAAATATCAAGTCCCTTGGATGCCTCTGGAATACTGAAATGGTACACTTTATTTCCCTCAGGACCTGATTTTTCAATCTTCCAATTTGGATATCATCAGTGCTATGGAATCTTTCAGCCTAAATATGGAAGCATTCCATTATATTCTGACATCTATAAATGTCACTTGGGATGACATGAATTTAGCTTGCAGTAATAAAGTCTAGTTTGGATAATGTAGTCTTGTTTGCAGGCTAACAGCTCTACCAGAATTTAGGAGGCTGGGATTTTTTTTTTTAAGATGCAGTAGCCTCTTGCTGAGTCAAAGGCATGGCTGTTTTCAAACTGTGTTTGGGCCATACTAAGTAGCTTCAAGGGCACTTCATTAGTTGCAAGGTGGGCCATTTTGGTCTACTTAGCTTGCTGATTACCTTAATTTGTTGTTGCACTATTACTGGCTTGATCCCTCAGGGACAGCTTGTTCAGACAGCAGCCATCACTCTCCATGTCACATTAGAAGTCACTGATTTCATCATCTTTAGTTGAAAAGATTTGTACATACTTCTCAACTGCTGTGACTCTAGCCCTCAGATTTATACCTACTCCTCTTATTTTTTTTTTGTTATCCCTCATAAACTCAGACCTATTTATAGTTGCATTCTTTATTAAATACATGAACTATGCCATCACTACATAGGTCTAGTATATAAAGACCTTATATAGTGAACAATTAGAAAGTGTTCCTCTTTCTGACCCTCTTCTATGATTTTTAAAACTCAGTACTATGATTTTTAAAGGTTGAAAGATATAGGAGTATGTAGCATCCAGGAATATCTGGATTGCATTCTAGGTGACTTGCATTAATTATTTTGTTCTCAGTGCAAATAAATAATGCACAGTACTTTTTTACCACAATATCTAACTTATCTTGACTGTGCTTGTTTGTAATGGCTCTAATAAGATGAAATTGCCATGCAGAATTAATACAAAATGCATGTTTCTCATATAAAGCCATAAATTTATCACATTTATTTATTTATTATTTTACATTTGTTGACCGGGCTAGTCTAACTGGATATATGTCCATTTTCAGTAGAGGCCCAGGGAGATAAGCTCCGTGAAAAAAAAAAAAAAACATTCATATATACAATGTACATTTCAGGTTAACACAGAATTATCAAAGAGGGCAGAATTCATAACAGTGCAAAATGTAGGTACAATACAAAATGCAGGTACAATACATAATATAACAAGGAAGGCAGATTATTGTATAATTATATTAATAAAGAGATGTCACAATAATAAGTATCCACAGAGGATGTAATGTTATGTAGAGGAAACGGTATTGTAGATAATAAGGAAAGTAGAACGTGTTAATGAGAAGTAAAGGGTAGGCAGAGCCTAGTTTGAAGAGATAGTTGATTAGTCAGGTTTAGTACAGGGGCATAACCAGTGTGTTCTGAGAAAAGGTTTCAGTCGGTTTTTGAAAAGTGATATAGAGGAAAGTGAGGAAAGTTCACTGGGAAGAAGGTTCCAGGATTTTCCAGCAGTATTAGAGAAGAGAGAGTCACCAGCCCTGTTATTAGATTTAGAAGTATTTACAAGAAGTTTATGTGATGATCGTAAGGTCTTCAGATTATTATAGGGGATGATGAGGGTAGATAGTATAGGAGCATTGGAAGATTAGTAACGAGTCTTATGGGCAATGGTTAGTTGGTGGAATTTAAGCAGATTCTGTAGTTCAAGCCATCCTAGCTGATTTAGATTAAAGCAATGGTGGGTTCTAAATGGGATGCCTGTAGCAAATCTGGCAATGTTATTGTAGGAGATTTCCATTTTGTTCAGGTTATTCTTAGATAGATTAGTATATACGGGTGAGGCGTAGAGGAGTGTAGAGATTAGATGAGTGTGAGCAATAGTTGTTCTGGCTGTTGGTAAAAGGAATGGTTTGATCCTGTAGAGAGAGCCTAGTTTTTTGTTAACAGTTTTTATAGCATTGCTGATATGGATGTCAAAGTTAAGGTTGTTGTCTATGGTGATACCAAATAGTTTGGTAGTTGGGTCTGGAGATATAAGAGTACCATTAGTGAATGTAACTAAGAAATCTATTGGAGAGGACTTATGAGTAGGATTAAAAAGGAGGAGTTTAGTTTTTTTGGGGTTCAGGAGGAGGCAGCACCGTGTGAACCATTGTTCTACTGTATTAAACACCTTTTGGGTAAGGGAGTGAAGTTCAGAAGTGGATGTGGCTGAGCATATAAGTGTGGAATCATCTGCGTATTGTATGCATGTAGCTTGAGGGATTGCTAGATGAAGGTCATTGATAAATATGAGGGATCCTAATATGGACCTCTGAGGGACGCCAAGGTTAACGGGCAGGTGGGTAGATCGAATGTTGTGCCAAAGTACCGCCTGTTGTCTGTTATCTAAGTAGGACTGGAACCATTTTATAGTGAGTGCATCTAGTGACAGGGATTTGAGGATATTTATAAGTATTTGGTGATTTATCATATCGAATGCCTTGGACAGATCGATAAACAGCGCAGAGGAAAGCATATTGCAGTTATGTTTTTTGTTAACACAGTCAGTAAAGGAAAGGAGGGCAGTAGTAGTGCTGTGGGAAGGTCTGAAACCATGTTGACAACTGAAAAGTAAGTTATTTGTATTAGGTGGTCTAGAAATTACCTATGGATGCATTTTTCCATGATCTTTGCCAAAGGAGAAAGTAGGGCTATGGGACGGTAGTTGGAGAATTCAGTAGAGTTTCCGCCTTTATGAAGGGGGATAATATGGGAGACTTGCTCTGTGTTTCTTGACTTAAGATATTACCTATAGTAAAACAAGTTAATATAAAACTCAGTATGCAAATTAGCTTTATTTGACATACCTACAGCAGTTAGAAAGCAATTATATAGTGACTAGCATTGCATATACAGGTATATCACATTTTGTTTTGTAAAATGTAATTAAAAGTTTGACCCTAGATACATTGATTCATTTTTCAGCTTAAAAATGCTTTAAGCTCTTCTATTTTAGATTACTACCAGAATGAATGTGCAGATGAATGTAAAATAAATAAATGTTTTATAGTAATTTACAGAATGCAGTGCATAGCTGCTACCTATTGAAATAAGACAAATTTATAACACACAAAACATGCAACACCTTATACGCTTACATTTTAGTTTGTCAACGTGGCCTGTTAACTTATCAGTCTAATAAACTTTTGTTTTTAAACATGAAGCTTCTTCTGTACCTTTAAGGAAAGATTATACTTCCCATTATGAAATATATATATATGCCTAATGAGGTCTGTGCGATTATTTAAATGACTGTAGAAGTATTAGTGACATGCTTATGACCTTATCTTAGTAACTGTCAAAGAGGTCATTGGCAGATATATTAGGAAATGGATTTCAAGGAGAAAACATCTGCAGAGGTCATTCTATAACTGAGCAGCAATATCAGAATTCACAGCAATATATTACTGGAAGTAAATGAAAAACGTGATTTATATTTTAACAGATAATTTAATTCATATATATTCTTATAACAATATAGCAAAACTGTTATGATATTATATGCTAACTAAAGCAGGTCAACGAGTTAGTTACTAATGATGATGAAAATTGGGGCAGTGCTTCAGTGAACCCCATTCAATCAAAAACATATTTTTTTACACAGTTGAGAATTATGCTGCTTAATTTTTGGTATATTCTTTATGAACCATGAAATATAGTTTTATTTCAGCATAAGCAGATGCCAAGCAATGGCACTGGCAGGCAGCAGTACAGGAATACATAATTGGTTGGAGTATACATAAATATGTAATTTCCTGCATACCCTCAGAACCTCATACCTGCTACTCTGTGTTTTGTAATCACATGGGAATGCAAAGTCACCTCTTTGCATGCCCAATGAGCTGTAATAATTATGATAAGCAATGATAGCTATTCATCCTGTATGTTATTTGGTAGCATTTTCAGTTCAAGATCTGCAGATGACTGTTTAGAGCTTCTAACAAACTACTGATGTGTTTCACTGCATTATTGTAGTCACCAAATCTGGTGTCATTACATTTTGATTGACTCAATTAAAATGCATTTATGTTTAATCTGTCAGAAACATTTTAAAACAGTTTGTAGTCATAATTAAATCCTAACATTAACATTACCTGCAAGGACACCCTTCTGTCTGAATGAAAAGATACATGCATGCAAATATACGTGCATGGATATATGCATTTGCAGGCTAATGAAATCAATATTTCCATTATAGCATGCTACAAACCCTAAAAATAACTTTATTATGTAACTTATCAATTGGCTTATCTAATTTTGTCTGGAACATTTAAGTGTTGCATGCCTTATCATCATGGACTGACTGTTTTAGTTACTTAATTATATATATATACATATATATATATATATATATATATATATATATATATATATATATATATGACTTGGTCGACAGTTCATATGATCGACAAGCATTTTAGGTGGGGGGCATCGCCACCCACACCCCCCAATGTGGGGGGCTGTGCCCCCCACACACCCCACCTAACTATATATATCAACTCCAGGGTCACACAACATTGGAGAAGGGGGCAAATGCTTGTCGATCAAATGAACTGTCGACCAAATAAACAGTCGATCATATGAACTGTCGACCAAGTCATATAGACCCATATATATATATATATATATATATATATATATATATATATATATATATATATATATATATATATATATATATATATATATATATATATATATGTGTAAAATTATAGTCACATATTGTACCAGTGGTGGGGATGTTATTTTATTAAGAGTTGAGGATCCATTCTAAGGTTGATTTCTGGCCAGTATTTTTGGAATAGTGGGTAGGTGAGTTGATTAATTGGGTAAGTCAAAAGAGGTTAATGGATTATGGACAAGAACCGGAGTTAATAGAGGACTAGTCTATTTTAAGATCTCCTAGGATGACTTTTTTCATGGCTATGATCAAAGTGGCCCAGGGTAGGAAGTTTTCAGCCATGCTAATGTTTCTGAGAAGGATCTAGATGCCAATAATAAATAAGGTTTTATGCCCGTTTAATTTAAGGAGAGTACAGATGGCATCTGGATTTTTGAATTGAGATGTGGCTGGTTGGGAGAGGATTAGGTTTAAGTTATTTTTGATGATGGCAGCAATGTCCCCTGCTCTTTTAGGAGTTCTGTTTTTCCTTACTGTGTTGTACCCTGGGGGAAGGATTTCTTCATCCTTAATGTGTTGTTTAACCAGGTTTCTGTAATTATGAAAATGTCCTGGAAGTGTTACTTTATCCATGCATGGAGTTCAGCTGTAGATGTTTCTGAAAGTTATGTGGTAGATATTTTGTGAGGTTGTGTTTTTTGAAGGAGAGTAGTCTTGAAAGAGTGGGAGATAGGGTGGTGTATGGATGGCCACAGTAGGTTGTGTAGGACCAGGGATAGGATGTCTGTGAACTCCTAAACATATAGTTTGGGTTGTGTGGATATAGTGTAGTGCCCATTTTAATTTCATATTTATTGTATTGGAGTGTCTGAGTTAAGGAAAAGCTTGGCAGTACTTTATAAATATGCACAGTTGATATTGTTAGGAATAAGAGGGTGATGTTGATATGGGGATGTGCTTGGTATTTTATTAAGCATACCAGGGTATATGGTGAGTAGGATGGGGTGAGGGAATGGACTGGGGTGAATAATGTGAGGAGAGAGCCGAGGTGAGTAAAGTGAAAGAGGGGGATTAGGAGGAGTCCTAACAGATAAGGTATGGTGGTAGCAGTATGAGCATAGCAGTATTTGGTGTAAGAGTTATTGTGTGTGAGAAAAATGGCAAAAAGGAGTGGAGATTTGAAAGTGTTCAGTGTGTGAGTGAGTGATTGAGTGAGTGAGTGAGTGAGTGAGTGAGTGAGTGAGTGAGTGAGTGAGTGAGTGATGAGGTATTTGAGGAGAAGGTAAACACAATTTGCTTTTACTAATTAAAGGTGTGAGGCCTAGAGGAGCCTTACCTAATATTTGTTTGTGTTTGTGTCTTTCGGCTTTTCCCGGTTAGGGGTCGCCACAGCGGAACTCCGGTCCGCTAATGATTGGCAAATTTTTATGTACTGGCTTGCCGGGCCTAACGCACAACCTTCAGCGAAGGAATGCCTTTTCACGCATGTCGCCACACAGAAGATGCTCTAACTGAGAATCAAACGGGCAACGTCTAACTGTGAGGTGACAACGCTACCGCAGCACCACCACCGCAGTATTTATGATAGTATTTAGTGGAGGTGGTGGAGTTAGATTTTGTGGGAGGAGTGAACATCATTGTAGGAATGATCGAGGAAGGTGATTGGATTGTGTGAAGGGAGGGGAGGAGTTGGTGAAGTATAAATGTAGGAGGTATAAGGATTGGTGGGAATTGGTGTGGGAGTAAGATGGGGAGTACAGCCCAAGTCCAAGGTGAATGGAGCAAGGATCAACATTTTCAAAATAAACACAGGTAAGGGAGCAAAGCAAAAAAAAAATCTCTGCAAAGCATTCACTCAGAAAATAAACGTGTCTTTTCAGTAGGGAATTAAATGGACACTGGTGTGGCAAATTATGGCATTGATATGGTCAAAGTCTAGAAAATTTTTACTTAGTTTTGTGGTAGTACTTAGCATTTGGAGACCAAATAAGTTTAAACTAGGGCATTTGATTAAGTTCTCTGGGCTACTGATTTATCCTGCATCCTCCAGCATGCAGCACCCCTGAAACACAGTTATCCTACAAGGAGTTAATAGGCATCTACTAGAAGGTAGCTGTTTGTTTTAAGGATACACACTGTGTTGACAGTCTCACGTTTGCTTGTGCAGATTGCTTGTGTGATGATTGCACTTTCCTTTTTGGAATTTAACTTGATGGAATTAATTTTAGACAGATTCTTGTGGACAAGGCTATCTACACACCATATCCAGTTGTACAATGGGCAATAGTAATGAGGGAGGAGAACAACTGTGTTGATAGTCTCAAGTTCTCCAGTGTGGATTGCTTGTGGGATGTTGTGCTTTCTTTCTTGGAAGTAACTTGATGGTATTAATTTTAGGCAGTTGCTTGTGGACAGAGTTATCTACACAGTATGTTCAACTGTAAAGTAGAGAATAGCAATAGGACAGGAGAAAATAACTTGTTTTCTAAGTGGAGGGGAAATGCCATTTGGAGGATTTTCACTGGATTTGGAAAAGAAAACCTGGTTGATATAGTATACCCTGTCATTAGCAAAGCCTTTGACTCAGTTACACACAGCACAGTACTAAGCCATCACAAGAACTTGGAACAGGAGACAAATCAATTAAATGGGTACATGGGTGCCTGGGTGGAGCAAAACAAAAGAGGAGAGTTAGAATGACCTTTTGAAAGGATTAGTAGGTCAGATGGTAGTGGATTTTGCGAAAATTATGGACATGGCTGTGGTGAATACATATTTTAACAAGAGGGAGGAGCATAGGGTGACATACAAGAGTGGAGGAAGATGCACACAGGTAGATTATATCTTATGTAGGAGGGCCAGTTTGAAGGAGATTGGAGACTGTAAAGTGGTGACCAGAGAAAGTGTAGTTAGGCAGCGTAAGATAGTGGTTTGTAGGATGACGTTGGTTATCAAGAAGAGAAGGAGGAGTGTGAGGGCAGCACCAAGGATCAAGTGGTGGAAATTGTAAAAGAGTAATTGTGAGGTGGAGTTCAGGGATGAGTTAAGGCGGGCACTGGGTGGCAGTGAAGAGTTACCAAATAGCTGGGTAACTACAGGAGAGCTAGTAAGGGAGACTGCTAGAAAGGTGCTTGGTATCACATCTGGACAGAGGAAAGACGACAAGGAGACATGGTGGTGGAATGAGGAAGTACAGGAGAGTATACAGAGAAAGAGGTTGGCAAAGAAGAAGTGGGATTGTCAGAGAGATGAAGAAAGTAGACAGGAGTATAAGGAGATGAGGTGCATGGCAAAGAGAGAGGTGGCGAAGGCTAAGGATAAGGCATATGAAGAGTTGTATGAAAGGTTGGACACTAAGGAGGGAGAAAAGGACCTGTATTGATTGGCTAGACAGAGGGACTGAGCTAGGAAAGATTTGCAGTAGGTAAAGGTGATAAAGGATAATGAGGGAAACATACTCACAAGCAAGGAGAGTGTGTTGAGGAGATGGAAAGAGTACTTTCAGGGGTTGATGAATGAAGAGAATGAGAGGGAGAGAAGGTTGGATGATGCAGGGATAGTGAATCATGAAGTACAATGGATTAGCAAGGAGGAAGTAAGGACAGCTATGAAGAGAATGAAGAATGGAAAGGCTGTTGGCCCAGATGACATACCTGTGGAAGCATGGAGGTGTTTAGGTGAAATGGCAGTGGAGTTTTTAACCAGATTGTTTAATGAAATCTTGGAAAGTGAGAGGATGCCTGAGGAATGGAGAAAAAGTGTTTTGGTACCGATTTTTAAGAATAAGGGTGATATGCAGAGCTGTAGTAACTACAGAGGGATTAAATTGATCAGTCACAGCATGAAGTTATGGGAAAGAGTAGTGGAAGCAAGGTTAAGAAGGGACGTGATGATTAGTGATCAGCAGTATGGTTTCATGCCAGGAAAGAGCACTACAGATGCGATCTTTGCTCTGAGAGTGTTGATGGAGAAGTACAGAGAATGTCAGAAGTTGCACGGGGGTAGTGTGAGAGCTGTGAGGTCTGCGGTGGGAGTGACGGATGCGTTTAAGGTGGAGGTGGGGTTATATCAAGGATCAGCTCTGAGCCCTTTCTTATTTGCAATGGTGATGGACAGGTTGACAGATAAGATCAGACAGGAGTCCCATGGACTATGATGTTTGCAGATGACATTGTGATCTGTAGTGAAAGTAGGGAACAGGTGGAGGAAACCCTGGAGAGATGGAGATATGCTCTAGAGAGAAGAGGAATGAAGGTCAGCAGGACTAAGACAGAATATATGTGTGTGAATGAGAGGGAGGATAGAGGAATGGTGAGGATGCAAGGATTAGAGGTGACAAAGGTGAATGAGTTTAAATACTTGGGGTCAATAGTTCAGAGCAATGGTGAGTGTGGAAGAGAGGTGAAGAAAAGAGTACATGCAGGATGGAGTGGGTGGAGAAGAGTGTCAGGAGTGATTTGTGACAGACGAGTACCTGTAAGAGTGAAAGGGAAGGTCTACAAGAGGGTAGTGAGACCAGCTATGTTATATGGGTTGGAGACAGTGGCATTGACAAAAAGGCAGGAGTTTGAGCTGGATGTGGCAGAATTAAAGATGTTAAGATTTGCACTGGGTGTGACGAGGGTGGACAGGATTAGGAATAAGTATATTAGAGGGTCAGCCCAGGTTGGAAGGTTTGGAGACAAAGCCAGAGAGGCAAGATTATGTTGGTTTGGACATGTGTGGAGGAGGGATGCAGAGCATGTTGGGAAAAAGATGCTAAGGATGAAGCTACCAGGTAACAGGAAAAGAGGAAGGCTTAAGATAAGGTTTATGGATGTGGTGAGAGAGGACATGCAGGTGGTTGGTGTGACAGAGCAAGATGCAGAGGACAGGAGGAAATGGAAACAGGTGATCTGCCGTGGCGACCCCTAACGGGAACAGCCGAAAGAAGATGATGAGTAGGTTCCACAGGGGTCATTTCCAAGTCTTGTCTTCATTGACATCTTTGTATCCTTCTTCAGAAGTAGTAATAATGACAGGACTAGCCAGTCTGCAGATAATAGAAAGGAGAAAAGTATGTCAAGCTAGTCAAGAAAGTACAAAGTAAAGTTACCACAGAAATACAAGGAATGGTAGACAAGTGTGAGGAAAGTTAAATTAGCTAAATCTGTTCTCAGTAGGTGATAGTGCAGACAAAATAGGTGCATAAGACACTTGTAGGACAGTGTGCTTGTTTACATGCAGCTCAAGAGGAAATGAAGTGGAGTGAGGAGGGGGTCATGCTCCTTCCCTATTAAAGATAATTCATCCTAGACATTAAAAATTCCTTTTTTTCACACGAAGAGTAGTACTAAACTAAGCACTCATTCAACAAGACCTGGGACTAGTCATGTGCTAAAAGAAGGGGCATATGAGAATCAGTTGAAAGATACTAGCTACTCACCTAGGGCAGAATGGGTAGACAGTCATTTTCTGTCATTGAAATTAGGTAATATATAGTCAGAAGACATTCTGCATTCATTTCTGGTACCCTGTTTACCAACTGATCTTAGTAGTGTGTAAACATTTTTTGGTTTGCTTATCCTTTACTGGAAAGATAGTTTGTTCTATGGAAGAAACTCAGAAATGTACTTTATTGACTGAAGAATGTATCGTGCAAGATGACACTAGTCTGTGTTTATATGTCTTACATCAGTACAGTGAAATTCCCAGTAAAATAGATGCAGCCCGAAAAGCTAGCTAGCAAGATGCAGTGTATTAGGTATCAGACTGATGTGTGGTTATGGTTATTAACTTCTTTACTTTTCAAGTATCAGCATAATAAGCCCTACTGTCAGTCACTGAATTTAATATATTGTAAATAAAATCAGAAGGTGTAGCAGTACAGAAGTTATATTCAGATTTTTGTAAGAAATCAAATTACCTGTCACACATCCAACTGCACCACTAAGTTTACAGCAACTAGCCTAATGTGTAGTGACATTGTACGACATCATCATCATCTTCTTCTTACCGTAAATCAGTAAATATGTACATCTATGGCAGACCTGCTTACCTAGGCAGAAATGAGGTATTTGGTGTTCAGGTTTGTGCATTCTATCTTCAGATTAAGAAAGATTAATGAGGTCACTTAATGAGTGGCAGGCATCACCTTATATAATGAAAGCAATGGATTTCTTAACCCCTCCAGATTTTTGGAGTTATAGACAAAAGATTTTTTCAACTCCGTCTCTATCAGTGAAGGCTAAAAAAGGTTAGGGAAGGGAATCTAGATAAATATTGAACCAAAATAAAATGCTAGTCTGAGGTACAAAATCAGCAGTTAACTAAAGAATAAGTGTTTATGCAAGTATCAGATATGTAATAACTGTGAAAGCAAACACTTATGGTTAAAGAATTACCTCTGAATGCGCAACTATAAAAATAAATTGAGAAAGTTAATGATCCATTTTATTTATTACTATTTACCAGGTAGACAAGCTGGTTTGTTGACCCTTGTCATTCATGACCTATGTTCATAGAGTAGTGAATTCAAAGAATTATCTACAATCATAATACGTGTCCGAGTAAGTTACAGTGCTTGTTGATAAATACAGTGGGCAGAACATTTAAGTATAAAAACAATAAGGTCAGAGCAAGGCAGATATTTATCAAAAGCTATAGATCACAGACACAGTTGAAGTCATACAGATATACAGTTTACTTTTATGGTGTAGATCAAAAACAAAGAAAATGTTAAAGTGTTTAAAGACTCTCATTTCAGAAACAACCTGAAACTGCTACCATGAAAATAGTTAATAACTTGTGCTTTGGATTTCAGCAAGTAGGTGGTTTTCCCAATGCAGTTTTGAATTGTGGCCTAGCAAGGAGGAAATAGCTGTCTTGAGAGCTTTGGTGTTTATGAGTTGTCTTGCATGGACAACTTACATTTTAGAGGTGGACAGTAGCCTTGTTTTAGCACTTTGAAAATTGAAGTGCTTAGCAGTAAAATGCCCCTTTTAGTCATTTAAAAGCCAGTTATTGTTTTCAAATAACTTGTAATTGTGTAGTAAGGAGTCAGTGAAAAGGATCAATATGCAGATTTGTTTTCCGCACGTTGTATTCTGTGGGTATTATTTGCAGAGTGGAAAACAAGAAAGGGGAGCCCATACAATATTTTGGGAGTAAAACATTCTTGGCTATGGCTAAGTGAGCTTTTGGAGAGAGAGAAGATGATTTTATATCAGAGCTCCGGTAGAGCTAAGGCTTTACTTGTTATATTGTCCATGTATTGCAAAGGAGAGTGCTTGGTCAAGGAGTAGGCCAAGATATCTTTGTTCAGTGACATGGGGAGAGGGTTTTGCTATTATGATCCTTTTGTACAATTTATGGAATAGCCAGTTTTCTTGTCATGGTGAAGACTGCGACTTTGGTTTTCTTGGAGTTGATTAGAAGCAGGTTGGAGTGGGTCTACTTGCACAGCTGAGTGAATTTGTCACATAGCTTATCTTGCAAATCATTGTGGTTTGTACTGGCTTGTTAAAGAAGTATGCCATCTTTGAACATGACTTTAAGATTTGTTAGAACTAAGGGGGATTATTGATAAACTGTGAGATGGGTAGTGGTCCTAGTACAGATCCTTGAGGCATTCCTGTAGTGGGTATTCCTACCAAAGAAACGGAGTTGTTGTAATACACCTGAAAGGATCATTTGTGACGGTATCACTGTGACAATGGAATGGTGTTTTCCCCAAAGTTTGGACATGTAAGCTTGTTTAGAAGTATGTGATAGTTAACTGCTTCAAATGCTCTGGTCATACCTACAAAGAGACCTGCTGTGATGTGTCATTCATTTCTATTGGAGCAAATAGTATCTGCAGCCATTAATAGGGCTGTAAAAGTGCTGAAGCATTGTGAAAGCCATGTTGACAGCAGGCCATAGCTATTAATCAAAATTAGCAGCTGTTTGTGTGGTAGCTTTTTCAGATATCTTTGTTAGAGAACATAAACTAGAGATGGGTCTATAATCCTTCAGATCTCTAGGTTTATCAGTTTTTGGAAGTTGCAATTATGTATGCATGTTTAAATGAAGAGGCGACAGATGCTGACATAAAAAGTTAAAGTTATGAGTAACGGTGTTAACTGTTTCTTCAGGTGCAAGTTTTAAGATAAATCTTAGACAATTTGTCCCCTGTATTAAGTTTCAATGACAAGGGCTTAGCTCTCAGTTCTCTGTTAACATACCTAAACATGATTAAGCAGCTACTTTTTTTAGATTTTACTTTAACAGCTGTGTTGCATTATAGCATGAGGTATGATGTGCTGAGTTTTGGTAAGGTAGTTTTAGACTGTTTTTTGATTATGTGAAATGTACTGTCTATGTAAGAAAGCAGTGATTGTCCCTCTACCTCTTAAGCTAATATACACTTCCATCTCTTGACATCCAGTATTGTATGTCTTTCCTCCGATAACAATTTATACACTATCTCACTTAACTTCTCACCTTTCATTTCCTATATTCTTAAAAATTTGCTCAATGATTGTGCCATGTATCTCTCAGCACTGCAGTTTCTGATGTGCTATTTCAGTGGATGTATATAATAAAAGCACTGTATATCTCTCTCTCTATGCCTGTCTATCAATCAGTCTATCTACTCGTTTGATAACCAGGTAGGTGGGCAGGTCCAATTACTCTTTTCAGCCATGAACCTGGCACATTGGTAGACAAATGCGCATATAGAATAAACAAACAAGAGCAATGTGTACAATGTAAAGCTACATGCACAGAGATTATAACAAACCTATTTAAAGTTTTATAGCATTTAAGAAATTGCAATGAAATTGAAGCAATAAAGTTGCTGAAAGGATGACTGTACTAGTAGGTAGTTAAATATTTTTGTTTAACAATTGACAGAAGTCAACCATTAGTGCTAAAGCATCTACATTTAACCTCTTTGTGAAGGTGTACTGATAGAGTTTGCTTAAAATCTACAAGAGAGCTCTCAGACTTTACTTTAGAGGGAAGCTTACTCCATAGTACAGGTCACAGTCCAGAAATGCATGGTCACCAATCCATCCATGCACAACCCTTTTTCCCATTTTTCACATGAAGTCGGGATATCACTTCAGTAGTGACAATCATCTAGAGCCAAGGTCCATATTGCCAGGTAGCCTACCCTGCCATTGCTGTTATTCCATCCCACACCTTTGCACTCACACTCACACTCACACCTATGGCCAATTTAGAGTGTTCAATCCATCTACCGCATGTCTTTGGAATGTGGGAGGACACAGGAGTACCCAGTTGAAACCCATGCAGAAATGTAGGACATGCAGACTCCACACAGAAGGCATCCCAGTCAAGAATCAAACTGGAGAACCTCTTGTTGGGAGGCAATTTTGATATCCACCATGAAACTGTGCCATTGTTTTTAAAATGAGTCTTTGCATAGGATTACAATATTATTCTGTGTACTCCTTAAATAGCGTAATTGTTCTCATATAGACAATTTTCTTTTCAAAAGGGAATGATATACTTCATTTAACATTTTGTAGAGCACAGTCGCTAATAAAATGGCTGCCTTTGCTATAATGGAAATTTAGCTCTTTAAGAGATTGCAGTTGTGTAACTGATAATCAGCAAGCAGAGACAAAAATGGCAGATTTTATTTTTCTGTTATCTATAATCTCCGGGTATTATAGACAAGTTAAAAGCAAAGAGTGGAAGGCCATATTCTAATATGGTGAGGAGAACATTTTTGCCAAGGGCAAATTGTGCTACAGTGCAAAGAAGATGAGAGATCCTATAGCAGAGTTGCTACAGGATTTTGTTTGTGGTAATATCAGTGGGGATGATAATTAAAGTGCTGGCTCCAGGTTCAGGCCAAGGTATTTTTATTTTGTAACTTGTGGAATAATGTTATTGTAGGTGACTTTGGTGATGAAATTTAACAATTCTTGTTTGTATTATAGTAACTTCCCTTTAATTTCTCTAAACTGGCTAAAATTTATCTAAATATCGAATCATTGTCATATAAGTTCTATCTATTTTAACAAACATTGTCACATTATATCTATAATTTTATATAATTATTTAAACTGTAGATGTTTTTGTATTATCTTTGAAGACTATAAATCTAATTTACTTAAAATGTTTTTGTAATACTTTAGAGCTTTTCTCCCTGGGGCTCCATTGAAAATGGACACTTACCTATTCATATATTCCTGGTAATTAAATGTCAATCAACTTGTAATAAATAAGGAAATCTGCATTTGGGTTTTCAAGCTAGGAAGGCAGTTTCTGGATTAAAGAAGCTGACTGCTATCTGCTAGAGAATAACGTCTAAGGAGGGGAAGATATCAGCTGAATAGAGCAATCAGTAAGGGTCTCAGAATGGAGCCTTAGGGGACCTCTGTACTGAGCATGCAGAGAGAAGAGTTATTGTTAGTGTGAACTTGGAAGGCTCTTTTTTTCTAGATATTTGGAACCACTTATGTTGTTAACACCAAAGTTACATTTTCTGAGTTTTTAGAGGAAAAAGTTATGATTTACAGTTTCAAATGCTCTTGTCATGTCTATGAAGAGGCAGCAGTGAAGAGCCCATCACTGACATTACTGTAGATGGTGTCAAATGCGGGGAGCAGGGCTGTTGATTAACATTACTGTAGATGGTGTCAAATGCGGGGAGCAGGGCTGTTGATTGACATTACTGTAGATGATGTCAAATGCGGGGAGCAGGGCTGTTGATTGACATTACTGTAGATGGTGTCAAATGCGGGGAGCAGGGCTGTTGATTGACATTACTGTAGATGGTGTCAGATTCAGTGAGAAGGGCTGTTGATTGACATTACTGTAGATGGTGTCAAATGCGGGGAGCAGGGCTGTTGATTGACATTACTGTAGATGGTGTCAAATGCGGGGAGCAGGGCTGTTGATTGACATTACTGTAGATGGTGTCAACTGCGCGGAGCAGGGCTGTGGCTCGACATTACTGTAGATGGTGTCAAATGCGGGGGCCACCGCTGTTGACTGACATTACTGTAGATGGTGTCAAATGCGGGAGCAGGGCTGTTGATTGACATTACTGTAGATGGTGTCAAATGCGGGAGCAGGGCTGTTGATTGACATTACTGTAGATGGTGTCAAATGCAGGGAGCAGGGCTGTTGATTGACATTACTGTAGATGGTGTCAAATGCGGGGAGCAGGGCTGTTGATTGACATTACTGTAGATGGTGTCAAATGCGGGGAGCAGGGCTGTTGATTGACATTACTGTAGATGGTGTCAAATGCGGGGAGCAGGGCTGTTGATTGACATTACTGTAGATGGTGTCAAATGCGGGGAGCAGGGCTGTTGATTGACATTACTGCAGATGGTGTCAAATGCGGGGAGCAGGGCTGTTGATTGACATTACTGTAGATGGTGTCAAATGCGGGAGCAGGGCTGTTGATTGACATTACTGTAGATGGTGTCAAATGCGGGGAGCAGGGCTGTTGATTGACATTACTGTAGATGGTGTCAAATGCGGGGAGCAGGGCTGTTGATTGACATTACTGTAGATGGTGTCAAATGCGGGGAGCAGGGCTGTTGATTGACATTACTGTAGATGGTGTCAAATGCGGGGAGCAGGGCTGTTGATTGACATTACTGTAGATGGTGTTGGATTCAGTGAGAAGGGCTGTTGATTGACATTACTGTAGATGGTGTCAGATTCAGTGAGAAGGGCTGTTGATTGACATTACTGTAGATGGTGTCAAATGCGGGGAGCAGGGCTGTTGATTGACATTACTGTAGATGGTGTCAAATGCGGGGAGCAGGGCTGTTGATTGACATTACTGTAGATGGTGTCAAATGCGGGGAGCAGGGCTGTTGATTGACATTACTGTAGATGGTGTCAAATGCGGGGAGCAGGGCTGTTGATTGACATTACTGTAGATGGTGTCAAATGCGGGGAGCAGGGCTGTTGATTGACATTACTGTAGATGGTGTCAAATGCGGGGAGCAGGGCTGTTGATTGACATTACTGTAGATGGTGTCAAATGCGGGGAGCAGGGCTGTTGATTGACATTACTGTAGATGGTGTCGGATTCAGTGAGAAGGGCTGTTGATTGACATTACTATAGATGGTGTTGGATGCAGTGAGCAGGGCTGTTGATTGACATTACTGTAGATGGTGTTGGATGCAATGAGCAGGACTGTTGATTGACATTAACACAGATGGTGTCAGATGCAGTGAGCAGGGCTGTTGATTGATGTTACTGTAGATGGTGTTGGATGCAGTGAGCAGGGCTGTTGATATACTGAAAGCATTACTGAAGCCATGGTGATTTATCTGGCAGTAGGCGGAAGCTGTTAATGTGCTTGATCTAAAGATGATTTTTTCCCAAAAGTTTTAGATGACAGAGGCTTGAGATGGGTTAGAAATCATTAAGGACTTTAAGTGCAGAAAATTTAGGGAGAGTGATAATGTTAGAATGCTTTACAGCTGGTGGTTTTAGTCCTCAGGTCAGGGAACAACTGAATACATAAGTGAGTCATTTGGCAATTTTGTCAGTAGCTCTTCTCAGAAAAGTCACTTGAAGAGTAATAAATGAAGGAAAACAGGGTTTCAGCTGATTTAAGAGTAATTTCCTTAGAGTGAATTTCAGTGAAGTAGAAGGTAACACCATAATCAGCTTAGAGGGTAAAGTTGAGGGAGAATTTAATTTTGTTGAAGTGTGAATTGGGTGACAGAAAAGGGAAACATAGTAGTGATGCCTGTAGTAGTAGAAATGAGAAAATATTTATTTTACTGGTAGCTGAACCTGAGGCATAATGCTTTGGGCTGGCAGATAACTTATTGTGCCTAAGTTAAACAAATTTAGCTGAGTTGGTTGCCATTTTAGATTGTTTTCTTAGTTAGATATGTTTGGTATAGTTGGCTGTTGTGACGTCTATGGTTTAGAGAGGAATTTATTTTCTAGTTTGTCCAGACCTTATCTCTCTGTTTCATCAAGCCTTTAATGTCATTACTAAGCCATGGACATTTGTGGTCCCTAGGCCTTCTGTGTACAGTTGAAAATAACGAGTCCTGAACAGCCCAGAGAACATGAGTGAAGAAAGTAAGAGAAGGTATGGAATTTTGTAGAACATACAAAGGAGATACGTCTATGCCATTTAGAGTGAGGTCCAAAGCAGCTAGCTTATACTTAAGTAAACGGAAGCTGAATGCAGTTTGGGGTGATGGTGTTATCATTTTCAAGGACCATGATAAAAGAACAGGGCTGTGGTTTCTTAGGTTATTAGGTAGAATATGTGCCTTAAAAAGAGTGGTGAGAGATGTTAGTGATTATTAGGGCTAAAGCTGAATGATTCCCAGTAAGGATGATGGGAATTGTGGCTCTTGAAGAACCCCTAGTGACTACTGTGTTTGTGTTCTGCATATAGCAAGTGCATGCAGTCTGTCGCAGTTGTCAAGGTCGGCAACATATGTTGACTATATCAAACACCTATCACATATTTTGGAGCAATGACATGGATCATGACTGAAAACTGTCCAGCAAACAATAAGTGTGTGTGTGTGTGTGTGTGTGTGTGTGTGTGTGTGTGTGTGTGTGTGTGTGTGTGTGTGTGTGTGTGTGTGTGTGTGTGCATATATATATATATATATATATATATATATATATATATATATATATATGGATCTACTTCGGTAGATCGAACATATTACAAGTTTGTCGAACCACATATGGCTGAGACCATATCTTCGAACTAGTAATAGTTCGAACACTGATGTAAAAAAAGAAAAAAAACAACAAAAAACAAAATTAAATGTCTGTAGCAGGGGGGCTAGGCCCCCCTGCACCCCTCACAACCCCTTACTTAAATATACCAACTCCGAGATCGCATTACATTGCAGAAAAGGGAAATCATCCAGTTCTGCACTGTATGGAGATCTCCATTCAGTCCGAACATTTACAACTTCGAACATATGGTCTCAGCCATATGAGGTTCTAACTTGTTATATGTTCGATCCACTGAAGGGGACCCATATATATATATATATATATATATATATATATATATATATTTATATATAAAATTTCTTTTTTTTTTTTTGAGAGACAGAGATAGGTAATATGTGTGGATGCTCATGCAGAATAGCTGTGAGGAAACATATTGTAGATGGTGTTCAGTTGTGGGCATATACCTCTCTGCTTCCTGTGCATCCTTATGCATCCTTATACTTAGTCAGCCAGCAGAAGACACCTGCTTGTGATTGCTTATATGGTCCCAGTGTATTTTTGCCCTGTAATGCTACCTTACATCACGTGCAGGGATGTGATGAGCCACATTAACTATGGAAATGTATCTTCTGGTTTAAAAGTTTCCATAAAAAACAACAAAGTTGTATTCATTGCTACATTTTTACATGCTAGCAAATATGGTATTTTACTTAGAAGTAGCTCCATTATGTTGCTTGAATATAAAAACGTTATAAAAATATGTAGCCGCAGAGGTGCAACGGTAGTGTTGTCACCTCACAGCAAGAGGTTCTCCTGTTCAATTCTCGGCTGGAGTGCTTTCTGTGTGGAGTCTGCATGTCCTCCCGCTATCAAGTGGCATTCGAAAGACATGCATGGATGGGCATGCCTAGGTTGAAGGTTGGGCATCGGGCTGGCACCTCAGCACCCTAAAATCTACTGCCAATCATTAGCGGACCGGAGTTCTGCTGTGTTGACCCCTAACCGGGAAAAGCCGAAAGAAGAGGAAGAAGATAAAAAGTAGCCTTGAATTGATCTTTGAAAGTCTAAGAACTCAAAATCTAGTAATACACAGAATTTTACAAAAGAAAAAAACATGTATAAGATACCATTTCGGGAAACACTACTCTCCATGGGTACTTTCAGTAGTCCATTTGTATTAAGCAATCTAACACCTTTTAATATCCATTCACAAACTACTGGACATTTAATTAACTATAATCCAACTTGACCTACACCTGGCTGCTAGCAACACAAGAAATCCAGCAAGCAGTCACATAGCTGATAGGTCTGCACCAACCAGCTGTCAATTCCCACAGTGGTCTTGTTTGGCAACCAGTCAGGAGCATATGCAACCTTTGGTGTTGGCAATGTAGAAATCTGTCTGCAACACGCTATAATATAGTGACCAGGGGGACAGTAATCCAACAGTAATGGCTATGTTAATATTTGATACCTCTGGATGACTGTAACTTTTGAAATAAGTCACTTAAAAGTGAAATTCCACTAGGCAAAACCCCAGTGGAAACTTAAAATACCTCCCTTTGATTGATGGTAGGGTGCAAATGTCTGCTGCATGAGGAACAAACTGATAATATTGAGAGTTGAGAGAGTTGTGGGTCTTCAGGCAACAAGGGCAAAAATCACAAAAATCCCTTTCCAAAAGTACAAAAATGGAGCTTATCAACCACAAATTCAGCTAATGCATATGCAAAATGATATAATGAGAATGCATAATTGTATAACAATATTCCCAAAAGCTCATGTTGAAACTGTTCAATGTGTTCCCATAGGTATCGTCTTAATTGAGCAGGAATCTGAGATTGTGTACAATAAATGTATTCTGAAGGTAGCAAGTTATTTACTGGAACAATGAATGCAGCTTTTCCTGTTGGTTCATGCTGACTATTTTAGCCAGAACAACATTGGTCAATGCAATGTTTTAAGAGATGGCTTACTGTTTTTAACCAAAATCAGTTTCTGATTCATCATTATAGTAGCTAAGTAAGTTGAAAGATACTTTAAACAAATTGTGATTCATTAGATAAGATGTCCTGCTTTAAATTTCTCAGACTTTCTCTTATTATATGCACTGAAACCTGTTTTAATAGCTTCATCTTTGACATTTTCAAAAAATGAGTTTAAATGCAGACTGTTTTATTATAGTTTTATATTATTAAGGATTAAAGATTTAATACTGATTACTTGAGTTGTGCTGTATTGCCTGTAGTGTCCCTTTTGATGTCTAGGACGTATGCAGAAAACACAACTGTTACTAATTGCTTGAGCTTGAAATGTTTTATGTCTCTGCTTTTTAGTTTAAAAGAAACATAGTCTTACATGAGCAAAATGCTAAAGTAATGGATCAATGTTATCGGTAAGCTTTTCTTATGGATTATCATGTTTGCTATGAAAACATGGTCAGCTGCAGATGTTTGCTTAATCTTACGTTTTTTAAATGATCAATATTGTTTTCTCAGTACTGTTCCCCTTTGATCTCTGAAAAAAGCGTTGTCAATTAGGTTAGATTCAGACTTCAAAAAATGAAACTAACATATTGTAGTAGTTATACCTAAGGTATTTTTGATAATATATTTTAGAAGAAAGCTGGCTTTGCATTATAGGTTTCTAGTGCAGGGATAGTGACACACTGTCATCTTCAGAAGAGGTTGAATTTCTGTATGTTTAAACCTTCTTGTTTCAGTCTGAATATCCAGTAATTTGAACAAATAAGATGATGAACCCTGTATGGGGCTTGCCTGTGCTGTCCAGTGTTCGAGCAGCGATGAAAGTACAGCATTATCTCAGCAGCAAAGTGTGAGCAGTTCCCTGATGCTTACATTGCCATGGAAGTACAAGATGTTATATAATCTCCAGTGTTCAAAGCAGTTTAATGTGCATTGACTCTGGGTGATACTGAAAGCAATAAGCAAAAGTTCTCCCTTCTGCAACAGTATCTCTCTTTGTGGAGATGCTGGTCACGCTTGTTCATTGTGTGCTCATACAAAGCACTTTGTGCAGTACAGCAGTCATGTTGTGATCATTACAAATGCATTATAGCAATGACCTGAGTCTCTCCATAGTGTTATCTGATTATGTATTATAATACACCCATTTAGATCTGATGTACCAGCATTCGGGGGTTTATTTTCTCAGATCAGTGCTAGAAAGAGGTACAATATCCCTTAAGTGCTTATCAGTTCACTTAATACCAAACAAGTGACAACTGAACAAGTACAAACGTTATGAAAAAAAAAATGTTTAACAGCATTTTCTGGGCAAGGCTGATGACATTGAGCAGGGTATCTTCCCATAATTCTGATAACTCAGGATCAAATAACATGCAAAGAACAAGAAGGATGACTAAGTAAAGAGAGAAGGAAGTAGCAGAGCATGTTCCCTGGCCCCATAGCAATGAATTTCCCAGACTTCCAGCAACACTCATTTGCAGAGACAAGTAAAGGTGTAAAAATAGTAATTAATTTTAAACCAGGAAATAGGTCCCCTGAAGTCAGACTAGAGATCACATGGAAATGTACTTTGATTGACTAATTGGTGCCACTCAATGACAGCTTGAGTTTCCTGGGATAATGCTACTGAATATGATCCCACTGCTTAGCATTCAACACCTCCCCCACCACAAAGATTTTATGTGTATCTAGGATAGTTACCAGACAAGGTCAATGGAAAGAACCAGAAAAAAAAAAGACAGAGGAATTTGTTCTGTAACATATAGATCTCTGAATTTTTCAAAATGATTCTCAAAAGGAGTGGAGCTGTTAAGAAATAGAGAAGTGATGCTGTTGTTCTTTCCTTAGACAACAGACAAAATATACATTTGTGTAAGAGCTAACCTTGACATTAAAATCATTGCCAAAATGAGTCATGCTGGAAAACACCTTGCCTACTGTGCAGTTACTCTGTGTACCTATTATATGTCAGTTTTGATATGTAAGCCTTATTTTCTTTCCCCTCACTTAAAGATTTATTCCATTTCTTATACAGACATTTTCACCTTCTGTTGACAATATGGTGATGTGTCTTAGAGTTCTCTTTCAGATGGTTTAAGTTGCTTGACATAATAAGTATGTATGGAACTTTAACAATAAACTCTGGGATAACAATTAAAAATATAAATGGTTTGTGCAACAATATATTGGGAAATATTGCTCACATATATTCAGAATTAATGAAAATTAGTTTCTGTATTGCTGGCTGGCTGGCTCCCACAGAGTGCCCAACATATGTGATGCTGGTGATTCAAGTTTGAATGGTAAGCCAGGTGCAAGTGAGCTATTGCAGAATAATCAAGTGGCAGTTACTAGCTCTCTGACAGCAAGGGAGTGTGAGGTTTGCTGTTTTCTCCTCCTGCCCAATAGCACTCTTCTATGTATGCGAAAGGTCTCTAGCCTGTGCAGATAGAGCATATGGAGAGACTTTATTGTTAGTAGTACATTTATCGTCTATCGCAATAATAGCTGCAGAGTGATGTGCACTCTGCTCAGATGTTTACCATGAAGTCCCACCCCCCCAGCATATGATATGGGTGGACCCTGCTGGAATGTTAGTGAAATGAAGTCCATGACCCCACCCCCCAGCAGTTCTTTTAACCCTAAGAAGAGATAATGTGATGTCTTAGTATTCTGTGTTAATGAACTGCACTATCTCTCCTTGGTAGATTCAATTCCTGAAAACAAATAGCAGTCCGTGGCTATATCCAGTGCTGTCCATTTAGCAGAGCACATAAATGGTGTGGTTGCCAGATAGCAGAAGAACATGGGGGAATAGCCAAAAATAAGTAATGTGTTCATGTATCACCAAATCACAACATTTACATGCACACAGACGGGGATTGCACAATTACAGAGTATGGGGAAAAATATTAATTCACAGTATGTTTCTGGTAAACATAAAAATCAGAATGTCCTGTAGGGGGAGGAAACTTTGCATATATCAAAAGACAATAAGAGCAAAGCTAACCTATATGTGTAGATGGAACATGTTTACAAGGGACGCATGTAGGGATATAAATGCCCTGAGCGGAGGATGGGTTGTCTACACTAGGTAATATGAGTGGCTGAAAACTGGAACCCCAGTGCATTCATAATTACAATACTCTAAATACTGACTCACGTATGCAGTGGCCACTGAGTATTGATCTGCACACAATTATATATCTCATCTGTATTCACCATTCAGGGGATCACCAGACCTGACTGCACTCAACAGTAATGTGTCCCCTCCCATACACACACAGCCGCTATAGTTACACTTTTCCATTTGAAATCCTGAGCTGCATCGAGATAACTACAAGTCACGCTGTGCGACAGTTAATACCTATCCCAGTGTTCTGTCTATCAAAGTTTCAGCCTTTTTTACAATCAGGCCTATTGATTGCACCACCAATGAGGACTTGTGCGATCTCTCATTAATGTATTAACATGTCCTCTGTTAGGATTTCCTTTGTATGAACAATCTTCAAAAGCCTAGTGTATGATTGCAGCAGGAAACCATGTTTATAGTTTTTTATAAGCCACAAGTAAACATTAGTCTTGTAGCCACAGTTTTATTACCATTCAGGTATCCTATTGGTTCTTGGTTTCCTTCTCTCATCACAAGCCATTATGGAGTAACCAGACTGTAAAGAGGAGAGCATCACATACCTCTCTCAGTCATTTATTTTTTTCCTGCCAAAACTAAAAGGTTTCTTCCCATTGTCTTTGTTGATTGTTTACTTGTTAGCCTTAGTTGTTCTTCAGCATTAACTATAACTTAAGATTTTTATATTTTTAGCCTTGAGTTTTATTTGCTAATGATGCTCCCATAAGAAAGACATGAATAAATGCTCTTCTGGATAATCCCGCCTAAAGATTTCAGTTGTGGAATTTCTTTGTAATTGTATGGGAAAAATCAACATGGCCCATTAAGTGGTATGGTCATTAGCAATACCACCTCCTAACACTTAGTTCATAATCTTGATTCATGGCTGGGGGCCTCTCTACAGTCCATATGTCCTTCCTGTATCAGCTCTTTTTGCCAGGTGCTCCAGTTTCCTTTCATATCCCATAAATATACCATTAGGTGAACTAGCATTCCTCTAAATAGCCAATACGTGTGAGCAAAGGTGTGCATACATCTTGTGATGGGCTGACATAGCATGCAGAACTGGTTACCTTGTGACAAAGGTAAGATAACGCAGGTAATGGAGAATGAATGTCCCTCAAATTTATTTTCAATGCTGAACTCATCTAAGTTGCATTTAAAAGTCCCACAGATATGATTATTTTTAATATTGCCTTGAAGTTTATTACCTGTGGTCATAGCTATGAGAACTATTAATAGCATAATGATTTTATCTGAACTTTTTAAGTTTTCTATGTATGCTGGGTAATCTGATTTCATTGACATTCAAATTAAAATCATCATTACATCTGTCGATAAAGAAAATAATTCAGGGTTTTGAGGTTTTCACAGTATGAGAAGATGTAAACATGTTCTATTGTTTTATAATGGTCTCCAATAATTCATCTTAACTGTGTATATAACAATTTTGACCAAGTGTATCATATTGGGCAGATATATTGAAGCTCAGGTCAGACTATGCTGAAAAACAGTAGAATCAACACTTTTGCATTTTGAGACTTGATGACCAGTCTAATATAACCAATGATTTCAGAACCTGCCTTACAGGGCCTGATAAATAAGTTTTTACTGTCACACTGTTTGTAAAGCTTTTTAGCTACTTTCACTGTGTGAAAGGTATTAACTGGAAATTTTCTCTACTTGTTAAGCACCTGTTTGTTTGTTCTGATTTCCTGCCAAGGAGTGTTTGCAGTTAAAAGCATTCTGTAGAGTGTCTTTGCTCCTTTATCTGTTCAAAAACTTTCATTTTGTGGCTCACTGCTGTTTTTCTGCTGTGATAAACATTTCTGTAGTGTTTACTGTCTAAAAGATTGTTGGCTAGTAGCTGTAGTATAGTCCCAGTTCAGATTTGATGTCTCTGGGCCTGTTTGTTTTTGCAGTGGTTGTTCTGAGCACAAGCCCAGGCCATCTTGAATTAGCAGAAGCCTTTCTTTACCTCCATGGCAGGATTGAGTTGATTGGCTGCTGGCTGGTGGAGGTTGGATGGTCTAGGTCTTGGAGTAAGCACTCATTGGTTCTTTTGAGTGTTTTTTTAAAACGTTGTTAAGGTTGTATCTTCTGGTATTTAAGCTTTAACTTTGAGAGGATTTCTGTCTATACACACTGAGCCGAATGGAAAAGGGGCATTGACTACAGTTCTTATATGAGATATATACCAATAAGTATCCTGTTTTTTGCTTATTTTTACTAGTTATTGCTTCTAGCAATTTATATAAAGCATCTGTTATTGCCTGCTGCATACTTTTTACTGTATTTTTATTGCTATTAACTAATCTGCATGGTTGAACTAAAATGGTCTGCCTTACAGGGCCTGATAAATACGGATTTTACTGTCACACTGTTTGTAAAGCTTTTTAGCTACTTTCACTGTGTGAAAGGTATTAACTGGAAATTTTCTCTGCTTGTTAAGCACCTGTTTGTTTGTTCTGATTTCCTGCCAAGGAGTGTATCATATAACTGATTTGTTTGCAGTTAAAAGCATTCTATAGAGTCTCCTTGCTCCTTTATCTGTTTAAAAACTTTCATTTTGTGGCTCACTGTTGTTTTTCTGCTGTGATAAACATTTCTGTAGTGTTTACTGTCTAAAAGATTGCAGGCTAGTAGCTGTAGTATAGTCCCCGTTCAGATTTGCTGTCTCTGGGCCTGTTTGTTTTTGTAGTGGTTGTTCTGAGCACAAGCCCAGGCCATCTTGAATTAGCAGAAGCCTTTCTTTACCTTCATGGCAGGATTGTGCTGATTGGCTGCTGGCTGGTGGAGGTTGGATGGTCTAGGTCTTGGAGTAAGCACTCATTGATTATTTTGAGTGTTTTTTTAAAAAGTTGTTTAAGGTTGTATCTTCTGGTATTTAAGCCCTAACTTTGAGAGGATTTCTGTCTATACATACTGAGCCGAATGGAAGAGGGGCATTGACTACAGCTCTTATCTGAGATATATACCAATAAGTATCCTGTTTTTTGCTTATTTTTGCTAGTTATTGCTTCTAGCAATTTATATATAGCACCTGTCATTGCCTGCTGCATACTTTTCACTGTATTTTATTGCTATTAACTAATCTGCATGGGTGAACTAAAATGGTCTGCCTTACAGGGCCTGATGAATAAGTATTTTACTGTCACACTGTTTGTAAAGCTTATTAGCTAGTTTCAATGTGTGAAAGGTATTAAATGGAAATTTTCTCTTCTTGTTAAGCACCTGTTTGTTTGTCCTGATTTCCTCACAAGGAGTGTTTCATATAATTGATTTGTTTGCAGTTAAAAGTATTCTGTACAGACTCCTTGCTCCTTTATCTGTTTAAAAACTTTCATTTTGTGGTTCACTGCTGGTCTTCTGCTGTGATAAACATTTCTATAGTGTTTACTGTCTAAAAGAACATAGGCAAGTAGCTGTAGTATAGTCCCAGTTCAGATTTGCTGTCTCTGGGCCTGTTTGTTTTTCCAGTGGTTGTTCTGAGCACATGTCCAGGTCATCTTGAATTAGCAGAAGCCTTTCTTTACCTTTGTGGCAGGATTGTGTTGATTGGCTGCTGGCTGGTGGAGGTTGGATAGTCTAAGGCTTGGAGTAAGCATTCATTGGTTCTTTTGAGTGTTTTTAAAAAAAGTTGTTTAAGGTTGTATCTTCTGGTATTTAAGCCCTAACTTTGAGAGGATTTCTGTCTATACACACTGAGCCGAATGGAGTAGGGGCATTGACTACAGCTGTCATCTGATATATATAACAATAAGTATCCTGTTTTTGTGCTTATTTTACTAGTTATTGCTTCTTGCAATTTATATATAGCACTTTTTATTGCCTGCTGCATACTTTTTACTGTATTTTATTGCTATTAACTAATCTGCATGGTTGAACTAAAATTGTCTGCCTTACAGTACTTCATAAATAAGTTTTTTACTGTCACGCTGTTTGTAAAGCCTTTTAGCTACTTTCACTGTGTGAAAGGTATTAACTGGAAATTTTCTCTACTTGTTAAGCACCTGTTTGTTTGTTCTGATTTTCTGCCAAGGAGTGTATCATATAACTGATTTGTTTGCAGTTAAGAGCATTCTGTAGATTCTCCTTGCTCCTTTATATGTTTAAAAACTTTCATTTTGTGGCTCACTGATGTTTTTCTGCTGTGATAAACATTTCTGTAGTGTTTACTGTCTAAAAAAGTGTAGGCCAGTAGCTGTAGTATAGTCCTAGTTCAGATTTGCTGTCTCTGGGCCTGTTTGTTTTGCAGTGGTTGTTCTGAGCACATGCCCAGGCCATCTTGAATTAGCAGAAGCACTTCTTTACCTTTGTGGCAGTATTGTGTTGATTGGCTGCTGGCTGATGGAGGTTGGATGGTCTAGGGCTTGAAGTAAGCACTCATTGGTTCTTTTGAGCTCTTTTTTTTAAAGTTGTTTAAGGTTGTATCTTCTGGTATTTAAGTCCTAACTTTGAGAGGATTTCTGTCTATACACACTGAGCCGAATGGAGTAGGGGCATTGACTACAGCTGTCATCTGATATATATAACAATAAGTATCCTGTTTTTGTGCTTATTTTACTAGTTATTGCTTCTTGCAATTTATATATAGCACTTTTTATTGCCTGCTGCATACTTTTTACTGTATTTTATTGCTATTAACTAATCTGCATGGTTGAACTAAAATTGTCTGCCTTACAGTACTTCATAAATAAGTTTTTTACTGTCACGCTGTTTGTAAAGCCTTTTAGCTACTTTCACTGTGTGAAAGGTATTAACTGGAAATTTTCTCTACTTGTTAAGCACCTGTTTGTTTGTTCTGATTTTCTGCCAAGGAGTGTATCATATAACTGATTTGTTTGCAGTTAAGAGCATTCTGTAGATTCTCCTTGCTCCTTTATATGTTTAAAAACTTTCATTTTGTGGCTCACTGATGTTTTTCTGCTGTGATAAACATTTCTGTAGTGTTTACTGTCTAAAAAAGTGTAGGCCAGTAGCTGTAGTATAGTCCTAGTTCAGATTTGCTGTCTCTGGGCCTGTTTGTTTTGCAGTGGTTGTTCTGAGCACATGCCCAGGCCATCTTGAATTAGCAGAAGCACTTCTTTACCTTTGTGGCAGTATTGTGTTGATTGGCTGCTGGCTGATGGAGGTTGGATGGTCTAGGGCTTGAAGTAAGCACTCATTGGTTCTTTTGAGCTCTTTTTTTTAAAGTTGTTTAAGGTTGTATCTTCTGGTATTTAAGTCCTAACTTTGAGAGGATTTCTGTCTATATACACTGAGCCAAGTGGAGGAGGGGCATTGACTACAACTATGATCTGAGATATATAACAATACGTATCCTGTTTGGTGCCCACCCCTACTGTAAATTTGATCTGGAATACACTCCTCCCAGTCTAGTGTCATTGGCTCATTCTACCTAATACAGAGAGAACATTTGAGAAGGCCAACCCACTTAGTTTCATAATCTTGAATTATCTTCTGCTTCTCCTTTCTCCCTTTCCTTTACAAAAAAAAAGTTGCTATAATCTCCCTGTGTTCTGCTTAACTGTAACAAAAAATTAAGCTTGTTTCCCAACTTTCCTGTAACTAGTGTAGTCCAGATAAAGAGTTGCTATATCCACGACTGTTTGTAAGCTTTTGAACCCCCCACCCCAAGCTTGTCTGTGTTGGAGGAAAGTCTGCAAGCTTATCAGTGGGAGTGGTAAGCACTAGGTAACCTATGTACCACATAAGGAGCAGTTTCTGGCCCAGAAATTCTAGTTATTGGCTGTTTGGACAATTTTTCCATCTCTCTCAACTTTCCCACATGTGCACTTGTTTCTTTCCTGTAACTAGTCTAGTCCAGATACAGATTCTTAGTTTTAGCACTTGAATTTGCTTATTCGTGTTCAGCACTTGTTCAGAACTTGTTGTAAGCACCTACATACACTAAGAATTAATACAACACTCAACCTTCCTCGTTACCTAGAAGAAAACAGTTTTTGTTCTTACTTTCCTCACTTGCTTAGAGAAAAACAGCTCTTGTTTAGTCACTTTCTTCACTTGTCTAAATGAAAATAGTTTTTTATTCAGGCATGTCCAAGGGTGAGCTCCCAGTGTTTTGTCCTGTCTATCTGATGAATCTGAGCATCTTGGGGCAATGTAGCAATTGCCTCATGTACACAGACAACCCTCTCCTCCTACCACCCAATACTACAACCTGTGAGAGATACACTTATCTAACCAAACTGGAGGTAAAGCTCTCTCCAACCAAGATTGAACTTTACAGTCAAGAGGAGAAGGTAGACACTTGCATCACACCACACTCATCACATAGTCCCACTAAACCTACACCACCAAAATCCACACATAGAAACACAAAAACATTTGCGGAGGCTCTCAATAATAATCTGCTCAAGCAATAGAGGCCTCCGAAGCAGAAACGCAAGCAACCTCCACCCCCAACACAACCCAAATGACACATAGCCCACAGACTCAGTGTGCCACTCAACCACAACCCATAAGGCAAAACAATGTACCCAACACACTATTCATAGATGACTCTATAGTTAGGCACACTAATGTCCCATTCACCAGGCTAAACAAGGAGAAGGTTACTGTCAGCTGTCTGTTGGGTGCCAGGATCCACCACATAACCCATGCACTCAGGTCACTCCCCAACAAGCACAAATATGACTCTATCATTGTCCATGTTTGTGTGAACAACCTGAGATGTACCTCCCTGGACTACATGAAAAGAGATATGGAACAGCTCTCCAGTTTTGTAGCCCAGGCAGGTATGGCCCAAGCCCTGAGTAGCATCCTGCCATGGCCCAGAATGATAATGCAGTACAAGGACAAAATGATTGACTTCAGCAATTGGCTAAGCTTCTGGTGTCATTCTAAGGGGATTCAGTATCCGTCTGCCTGGGAAGATATGGTCGACAGATGCTTTGCCAGAGATGGCCTGCACCTGTTGTCCCTGGGATTCCAGATACTGGCTAAGGCTCTTGCCGCCCTTATAGTGCCTTTTTTAGGCAAAGTTCAAATGACAAATTCACCACTGTAACAGGAACAGGCAAGCAAAAATTGAAGGTAATGCTGTTCAGTGCTAGAAGTCTAAATCTCAAAATGCACTCACTCTAGACCCTCCTTGAAATGGAGAACATTGATATCTGTGCAGTGACTGAGACCTGGCTCAAGGCTCCAGAGAGCACCCCTGCATTACCAGGCTAAAACTCATTCCACACTTTTCGGCCATCTAACCTGGACCAGAATACCAAAGGCAGAGGTGTGTCCATATTCATTAAGGATATCCACACCTCCAGGTTAGTTGCTCAGCATAATGCATCCAAGGTTATCCAAGTGCAACTAACTCTGGGGAAAACTGCAATCCAAATTGTAGCTTGCTACAGATCCCCCACCATGCCCCAGGATTCCCACTCCTCTTTTCTTGATACACTGGAAATATTAGGGTTCAGCCAAACACCCTAAAATGGGTGATTTCAACTACCCCACCATTAACTGGAAAAAACACTCATGTACCAACTCCTTCACTCAACACTTTCTGGAATTCATAAACTCCAATGCCCTGGATCAACTTATCCACACCCCCACCAGGGGCAACACTATCCTAGACCTAGGCATTACCAGCATGAGTGATTGGTGTTCCACACTTGAAGTCAACTCCTCATTGATCAGATCTGACCATAAGCTAATCACCCTAGATATCCATAGGTTCATAAGTTAGTACTAGGCCAACTGCCCTTATGGGCCATTTTTAAGCCTAGCCAATTACCCCATGTCAGAATCAAACCCTGCACCTTGTGTTTCTAAGGTAAGCACCTTAACCATTATGCCAACCTCCCACCCACATCCTGCCCCCACCCCCCATTAAGGAAACAATGATAATGAAAATTTCTCCAAAGCCAACTTCATGCTTCTTAAGACAGAAGTGGTGAACTTCATAACATCAATGCAAATGGACAATACAGTTACAACTGCTGAATCCTACATAAATGCACTGTATAAGCACTTGCATGAGTGCATGGATCATGCTATCCCAAACAGAACAAAGACACTATCCTCCAAGAAAAGGAAACCAATCCGGTGGTCCCCTGCCATAAACAAACTCTACAACAGAAGGAAGAAACTGTTGCAAAAGAGAGTAAAATCCCATGAGTGGAGGACCTCCCTGGTCAGCATCAGTAAGAAGCTGAGATCCCTTATAAGATCCTCCAAAGCTAGCTATGAAAACAAAATCACCACTGATTCTAAGGACAGCCACAAAGCATTCTATATCTATGTCAAGAATCTCAATGGTAATACCAAGATCTGCTCTGAGTTACAGCACAATGGCACAAAAATTAAGAACCAACTGATATTGCCAACATGCTGGTTCAGTGCTAACTTTACCCCCCCTCACCCCCTAAAGGGTGCATATCTATACAGGAAGAATGCAGAATCCCTGTAATCACAACTACGCAGGTAAAAGCTGCACTCTCTAAAGCCAAAAACACAGCATCCATGGGACCGGACAACATCCCAGGCTGTGTTTTACATGAACTTTAGAATGAACTGGCTCCCCACCTAAGCACCATGTTCAATCATATCCACACGTCAGGCTTTGTGCCCACTGAGTGGTGCACAGCAACAGTTATCCCACTCCACAAAGGGGGAGCCACCACTGAACCCAGGAACTATCATTCTATTAGCCTGACGAGCCCAGTCTGCAAGGCCATGGAACAAATCATCATGGCACTCATAAACAAAGACATTGGTAACCTCCAAATTCTGGACCCCACCCAGTTCGGGTTTGTGAAATGCAGATCATGCCTCCTGAACCTGATCGACTTCTTTGAGGCAGTCACCAAAGCCGTAAATAAGGGTAAGGTGGTTCACACAGCCTATCTTGACCTCGCCAAGGCTTTCAACACCATCCCCCATTCTGGAATTATGACTAAACTCACTAAACTAGGTATAAATACCTACATCACAAGATGGGTTGCCAACTGGCTCACTGACAGAAACCGCACTGTAAAGGTTGCAGACTCCAAATCTGACTACAAACCAGTAACAAGTGGAGTACCACAGAGTTCAGTCCTGGGACCTCTCCTGTTTGGTATCTACTTCTCTGAAGTACAGGCTAACACAGAAGGCCTCTGGCTAATAATGTTTGCAGATGACTGCAAACTAGGAGCCGTAGTCAAGTCCCCAAATGATGTGGCCATCCTACAGAAGGGCCTCACTGAGACAGATGCCTGGTGTCAAAGCCATGGCCTCAAGCTCAATGCCAAAAAGTGTATTGCCATCCCCTTTGGTAAAAACTCTGTACCCATGAACTACCACATAGGTGGCAGTCTACTTAATGCTGAATGTGTGATAAGAGACATTGGGATCCAGGTGGACAGTAGTCTGTCCTTTGATAATCACATCACCACAGTAGCCTGGAAATCCTTCTGCATGGTACACCTCATCCCAAAAGGGTTTTCATCCAGGAAAAAGAAGTCGTTGTTCCCCTCTACTTGACACTCATTAGATCCATTATAGAGTACAATGCCCCTTTTGGAATGTATCTCACAAAACATCTGTTGCAGCTGGAAAGGCCACAGAAGTACCTCACAAAGATGATTATTGGCCTCAAACAGATGTCCTGCACTGACTGTCTCAAAAAACTCCAGCTTTACTTCATAGCATATTGCCTACTCTGAGGTGATCTCTGCCTAACATACAAAGCTATGTCAAACCCAGAGCCGTTGGACATGCTACAACCAAAGAAATCCCAATCCCTCCGAGCTTCATGCTCTAAGGACCTAAACCTTGTCACCACAATAAACAGGACATGCTGGAGGGATAGATTCCTGTCCCAGAGACTTCCCATACTCTGGAACAAGCTACCCATCTATGTCAAGCAAAGTTCCTCATTAGCACTCTTCAAGAAAAATCTTGATGAGTGGATGGGAAATAGGAAATACACCCCAGGGATCACTTCTGTGGCTCTGCTCGACAGGGGTACAGGAAAATAACTTTCTTGGGTAGCATAAGCCAGGGGACCTTGTTGGCTAGGCTTACTTAGACCCTTGAGCCAATAGCCTAGTACTTACCTATGAACCTGTAAACCTATGAACCTCATTTCCTTAAATCTGTGACTTAACAGGAAGAAATCAAGTTTTCAATTATTAATACTACCAGGTCATCTAAAGGCTTTTACTGATAATTTTAAAGACACTGTTGGGTGTTTTTATTCTTGTGTCTCTGTCTGTTTTTTTTTTTTTTTTTTTTTTTTTTTTGTTAAAAGTCGGAGAAAACAAATCCTATATATAAAATGAAAAAAGAAACATAGAATCTCTTTCTAAATTAAAAAAAAAAATGAAAGCAAAGAAATTACGCCATTGGCATCTGGTATTTTCAAGGTTGGTGTTAATGCTGAAGTGTCTCTGTCAGGCAACTGGCTTTTCCACCAACATAAGAAAGTGTAGCCTACTCCACTTCTCCTGATCTCCCCAATGTTTACATTTTGTACTTTATGATGGTCAGACACAAGAGAGTTTCAGGCAGACTGCTAACATCTGTAAAACAAAAATGAAGACTTCTGTTAATAAATATTTTCATATTGTAAAAAAAGTCTACACCCCCACCGCAGATGCCCATCTCAACAACTAAGGAAGGTCACTAGTTCTGGCTCTGGAGATGTTCATTATTTCTGCATTTCCTTCACTGATATGCCCCAATAGTGGGAAATGATATGCAACAACAACAAACCTATTGAATCTACTTTGCAATTTAAATACATGGGAATCTGGATGAGTCATTTAACTTCCAGTTTCACATTAAAGCAATTAAATAAAAAAATCAACCCTTTTTAATCTTCAAAAAGACAATCTCACACCTGCTTTCTCCCAAAGGTAGAATGCTTATTGGAAAAGGAGTCTTACTCAGCTTAAGTACAATATCCCTATTGTAGCAAATAAATCTAAGGAAAAAGGACAACCTTGCTGCAAACTACAACCAACAACAAATATAGATTTACAGCCTTGACTACATAAAAAAATCACTGCTCATTTCTAGCAAAAGCAAACTAGCTACCAATTACACAAACAGTGCACTACTGTGATGACTCCTAACATGTAAGCTGTTACACCTAGAAACATTACACTTCTTTGAGAGCCAAATTGCAAAAATAAGTTTTACTTATAACCTATGCTTACAGTCCTTCCTACCCACAGACCATTGCTTCTCAGTAAAGGCCCACAGAGACTTTGGGAAACACTTCGACCAAATGTTGACATTTCACAAATGCATAAGCCAACTAAAAAAGTCATATTCAAACAAGCTACCTATAAATACTTTCTAGGTTTAGGCATCACATGAATTCTAACATACACTTCACGCATTTGCTTCAGTAGAGTTACTCACTAACTATAAATGATCCTTAACTCTACTAATCCACACACATGCATAACACACACAGACACACACACACACACACACACACACACACACACACACACACACACACACACACACACACACACACAAACACATGCACCTCTTTCTTCAGCATACCTGTTTACCTTCTGTCTGATCTTCAAACAGTGTCTTACCTCTGCTATCCCCTCCATCTACAGCTTAATCTTTTTTCTTTGTCTAAACCAAACTTAAATGTACATAATGTATATAGTGTGGACTTGCCAACTCCTTTACTGCCATTGTACTTATTTGCATCTCTGCTCAAAATTGTGCCTTGTACATTAACATTTATTTACTGTATATTATGCCAGTCCATTTATTGTTCCACATTTTTGAAATTTGCTATATTCCCTACTAAAATATATTGATTGCATTTTTTTCTACTTCTTGAGCTAAAACTGAAAACGGTCTATCTAGATCAGTGTGCTACCCTACTTAATAAATGAGAATAAAAATAATAATAAGTCAAAATCCATAAATTAATTTACAGAATCTTTCCAAAATATTTTTTCTCAATTTTTTTTTATTTTTCAAATACATTTGAATGAATTCCATAGTATTTTTACATAACATCGTAAATAACTATGTACACTATTTATGTTAGCCTGATACTATAACAGATCTTAATGTATACAGTTACTTTATAAGTATGTCCAATCCATTATCAGGGTGTCTGATCAATTATTGTATAATGTCAATCAATGATAAGACTTTTCCCCAAGGGTTGTTGATAAATGGCTTTGGATAAATTCTTAGTTCTTTAATTTTAATTTCCAATATTGCTGTGGTCTTAAGTAGGCTGTAGAAGTCTTCCAAAGTTGGTATTGTGTTTGTATTCCATCTTCTTGTTATACACTTCCTTGAAATTGCAAACATAGTCCATATTAGATACATGTTTGACCTATTCAAATAATTTATTAATACAACATTTAATAATACAAGAGCTTTAGTTAAATAAAATGATTCATTAAATAAAGCTTGTAGAAAGTTATTAATACCATTCAAAAATGGCTTAATTTTAACACAATCAAAGAAAATGTGGTTCCAATCTGCATTGTGTACTTGCTCACATCTCCAACATATTCCTTTTATGGAAGAACTAATTTTACTGATTTTATCTGGGGTTAGGAATGATCTCTGCATGCATTTCCAATTAAAAAACTTCCCAGTATTGTGTAAAGGATGTATATTTTATCAATAATAAGATATTTGTGTTAATATCTTCAGTTGACTGTATTGAGTGTCTTTTTGTTACATATTTCCAATATGAGGTTTTGGGTGTTGTTTTATAGTTTATCAATATTTTGTAAAATTTTTAAATACTGTTCTCCATGTCAAAGTCATTATATATGATTTCATATATGTATTTCATAAATATAGGTATTTCTTTAAATGAAGAATTGTTAATTATTCTACTTAAGTCTTGCAAATATGACAGAATACTCTGTAAAGTCAGACAGTCCTGTTGTGAAATTTTGTATGTTGTTTTTATTGCTTTCATATCTAAAACTTTTAGTTCTTTGATACATTGGACTCAATAAACAAATCCTTTCTGTTCCCAGAAATTAATAATTTATCTATATATTTTATGTGGAAAGTTCTTTGTGACTATAAATGGTGTTAAAAGATTAAACCAGATTTTTCCTAAATGAGTCAATGTAATAATTGATCATACAAATTTTAGTAGGTTTAGTTATGTTATACTGCATAATAATACATACGTGCCATGGCAAATTGTTTTTATGTGTTATTTGAAATGTTTTTTTTTTTGTAAATCAAATTAATTTATTAATATTACAGTTAGTAATTCTTTCAAATTTGCAGAGTAATTTGAACTTATCCAATCTGAGATTGTTTTAGATATTGATGCTTTTATTTATGTTTCTATATCAGGAAAGTTTAATCTTCCCTGTTTCCATGGTCTGTTATGATGTATTAAAGCTATTCTGTTTCTTTTGGGAAACCATAACATTTTTATTAGGCATGAATTTATTTCAAGTATAGTCCTTTCTGGTAACAGTTGTATTGCCAAGGCTATATATAGGATCTTGGGCAGTAAAACTACTTTTATTAACTGTAGTCTATCTTCAAATGTTAATATTATTTTCTTCCATTTTTCAACAGATATTTTAATTGTATTGATGATATTATTGAAGTTTTTTGAGACTAATTCATTATTATCCTTGCATAAATCAATTCCTAGATATTTTTAGGTAGATTCTTGTTTTCCTATAATGTGATCCCCCTTAGTCTGCAGTTTTTTTTTTCTTTTTATTTAAAAATAAAAATTTTGATTTTAATTCTTCTAATGTCTCTTTTGTATTCGATAATGTTAGCAATATGTCATCAGCAAATCGCATTACTTTAGAATTGTATTGTATTGCTAGGTAGCACATGTATTTGTTCTGGTTTTACATCTTTTATTGCGACTCTTATATATGCTCTGAATATTTATACATCTATGTATTATTTAGAGAACGAATCTACTAGTGTATGTCACTGATACACACTGTATCTTTAAGACATTAATTGATGTAGAATCTTGATTGGTTATTTATTTTTTAAATTTGTGTATAAAATGCTGTGTGTGAATGATTTTTATTTATGGATCTGATGAAGCTAAAAGCGAAAGCGCGCTTATCCGTTCTTGTATCGAAGAATAAAACATCATTGCATTTTACATTTCCGCTTTTGCTCCGTTCTTACTTTTTCATTGTATTTATTGTTTAATACATCTACTTTCTTTTTAACCTCCAAATGATTTTGATTTTTTTAAGCTTTTACTGACAAACGTTTGGATTGTAGATCTAATAATTCAGAATCCCATTCTCTGATTTTTTTATGCCAAGTTATGGTTTTACCTCATATGCAAGCTTTTAGTGAGTCCCATATCATTATTTTATTTATCTTTGTAGTTTAATTAATATCTAAGAAGAACTGTAATTCAGATAATAACCATGGTTTGAACTCTTTAATGTTAGTTATATATGCTGGAATATTGGAGTTAAAGATTAATGGTTTGTACCCATTTTGAGGTTTTAGTATCAATGAATTGTGGTCTGAAAAGGTGCAGGGAGTGATTGAGAAATTAATGATTTTAGAGTGCAAGTCATGGGCAGCAAATATTTTATCTAGTCTATTGAAAATAATAGCGAGTACCACTACGAGCACCTATAACACAGACTCAAGCAAATCTTCTTGAACACAGATTTAATTAGCGCTTTCGGTGAAAACGATGTCCCACCTTCTTCAGACAAAGTCAAATAAATTAAAACCCTTTATATACATTAAATATGCATCAATTAATCAATTAAAAATTATAGGAGTGTAAAATAATATGGCATGGCTCTTTAAAGACAAGCTTTTTCTTAAATAGATTTTTAATTTAATTTTTAATTGATTAATTGATGCATATTTAATGTATATAAAGGGTTTTAATTGATTTGACTTTGTCTGAAGAAGGTGGGACATAGTTTTCACTGAATTAAATCTGTGTTCAAGAAGATTTGCTTGAGTCTGTGTTATAGGTGCTCGCAGTGGTACTCACTATTATTTTCAAAAGTTTAGTGGTTTTTGCAGTTTGCATTTTATCTAGTCTAGTTTGGGTACCAAATTTGTGATCTTGATGAGAAAACAACAAAGATTTATCTTCTTTACATTAGAAAGTATCTACAAAATGAAATAATTCTAACCACTTGTTTAAATCTTTTGATACAGCAGATATACACAGTGGTCTTTTATTTGTAGTTTCAGAAATATCAAATATATAGTTAAAATCTCTTCCTAATATTAAGTTGCCTTTATAATTATTGGAAATGAAATTCAAGTGTTTTTTAACAGTCCCTGTTCCAATACCTGGGTACCAGTATAGATTGGCTAGGATCCATATTCTGTTATTATATTTAACTATTACTAATGCCATAAGGCTTCCTTTATCTTCATACTTATAAATGATTTCTGGGTTAATCACATTTGTTTTCCATAAAATTGTTATCCCTTTTGTCTTTGTCTTATAAGTGGATTGCGCCAATATCATATATTCTTTAGGATTCCATTTGTAATTGTCATTTATTCTGAAATGAGTTTCTTGAAGGAAGACAAATTGTGCTTTGTTCAGTTTTAAATATTTCAGTAGATTTGATCTCTTGCTAGGATTGTTTAAGCCATTTATATTTAAAGATGTTGTTGTTCCTTTGGCTTTTCCCTGTTAGGGGTCACCACAGCGAAACTCCAGTCCGCTAATGATTGGCAGTAGATTTTCATGGTGCTGAGGTGCCAGCTCGATGCCCAGCCTTCAACGAAGGCATGCCCATTTGCGCATGTCTTTCGAATGCCACTCGACTGCGGGGAGGACATGCAGATTCCTCACAGAAGGCGCCATTGATATTTAAAGATAATAAAGTTAAATCCATCTGAGGTTATTTAGACTATGTATTTTTTGTTTTATTGTGACTATTAAACATTTTCCACTGATAACTATAAAGCATATGCTTGAGCTTTTAAAGGAAATTATCAGTTTTATACTTTGAGTGTTTACCAATAAAGTAATGTTTTGGTCAGGCATACAAAAAATGTTTTTGGGAAATAACAAAGTTAAATTAATAAATGTTAAAACTAAGATCCACACTAGCCATGGAATGAAAATCATTCCTAATCTGATGGATAAACTTAAATCCATCAGATTAACACTCATACCTTAATAATCCAGAACATCTGAGCTCCATAAATTGAATTATCATATGGAGAATATTTGTAATAGCAATAAGCAATATTTATATTATTTTGAACAGATATAGTACTATTGTAGCTTAGACAGAATTCTAATACAATATAAATGTTTTCTTATTGTATAAGCAATTAGTATTTACATGAAAGATAGATGACAAGGAATTCAATCATAGTAAAGTAGGATGTATCATATATAAAACCTTAGTAAAAGATTATAGCACACAGTTATTTAACATATTCACCCTTCTTGATGAAGTCTTTCAAAACGTATTACTTAATATAAATAGATGGCAATAATATTTATACTTAATGTTTATAATACCATGTATTTTACTAGATATCTCAGAAGTTATATTTCATTGTTTGCCAGCATTTAAGCAATCACTGTGTTTGTTGCTAACTTACTTAAAGTATCAAGTTTGTTTTATGTGAACATTGATGAAAGTTAGTGCATTTTAATTATCAGTGCATCCCTCTTCCCCCCATTTCCTACACATAAGGATTTTCATATCTGTCATTTCTTATTATAAAATGAGTAAAATTATAGGTTAAAAACAACTTCACTTATTGTGATTAATGATTACAAGTTCCCTTTCCATATTCATAAATTGCCATTTTATGGCATATACTGAAAGTTTTTAGATTTAAATGACAACATTCTGTTTTGTATAATCAGCAAAGGTTAAACTCTGTGATTATTGTCAATTTAATACTGTCTGTTCAGAATATGATTGTTACATTCTGTAACATTTCAAGTTCAGGCTTTTATTGTTTCTTTTGAACAACTTTGTCAGTTTGATGTCATGTATAAACATTAGTTACCTTGGTAACCACTTGAGTATTATATATGGTCAAGATGAGTTACAAAAAACTACAATTCAAGTTAAAGGAATTACATGACTTGTTATGCATATTTACTTATATAAGAAAATCATCATGCTTCCCCTTGATGTTCAGTGTAGTGTATGTCATTTATGACAAGTTAAGACAGTGTTATTATACACAAGCCTATGTTATTAAATCTTGTCTTTAATATCTAAATCCAGAAGACTGCTTCATCTTATATGACGATTATATATTTTATGTCTAGATTTACTAAAATCATACATTACGTAACTTTTTTTTTTTTTGGCTGTTGCTTAGTTATTTGAGAGACCACAAGCTGTAACGCTTATTCTTATTATTAGCTCCTTCCAAGCATGTTTATACAGTTCATAGACTTTAAATTGAGACCCTTCTAGTTTCTTATTTGTTATAAGTATATTTCTATCCTTACATGCACACACATATCAGCACTTCAACCATGAGCAACAATGCCCATCCAGTTTTGCCAGAATACCATTCACTAGTTCATGTGGTGTGTTTCCAGGCTGTTCTTAAAATATCCAAACCAATATTTGTCCTGTTCCATTTTTACCAGCCTGTTCCATGCAGTGGCCACTCTGCCAGTGAACCACTCAACACACCTTCCATTCCCACAGATATTTCCATGAAGGAAATCTGATGACTCTCTAGCACTTCCAGGCTACCCCAAACACCCCTAGAATCAGCTATCCCCATATGCCCAACACGTCCAAGCAAGCTCACCTCCCAAACCACTGCAAAGGATACTACACAAGATCATGTGCACTTAGTCTTTCACAATAATTCAGACTTCCACTCTTACGTAAGTCCTTAATGTGTTTGGACCAAAATACATTTTAAATATAAAATTGCACTTATTATTATTTTTATTTATTTATTTTTTTAATCAAGAATCAACTTAATGAGCTAAACAAAGTGTTGGGAGACCATCAATATGTGCCCATGTGGTTTAAAACAGCCCTTTTATTATATATATATATATATATATATATATATATATATATATATATATATATATTTTTTTTTTTTTTTTTAAACCAAAAACGTCATTGCCGAGAATCATCTCGGAGGCTCCTCAGAGGCATTAAGCATTATCGTCACTCTGTCTCCATTACCATAGCAATCTGGGAGCATCTCTTTCTGTTAGTGTGTCTGTGTACTGCATACCAGAGACTCGCGATGCATGAAGCAAAGCTTCACTTCACTGCAACTTCAAGCCTAAATTCCCTCCCTTTCAGCGAGGCAGCAGCCAGGAAAAGAGCAGAAAGCAAACAGATCAAAAAAAAAAAAAAAAAAAAAAAGCTGCCACAACAAGAGATAACACATTCTTCCAGCCTTCCCACCTCTCATTCAGCAGATGTATAAACAAACTATTCTCTGCCAAAATATCCCAAATCACAGTTTTATCCACTGCCTTCTCCTGGATCCAGGCAAAAACACCAAACATCTCTTCCTAATACACAAGCATCAGTAAACCTCAGTCACAACCCACAACTTTCCAGAGATGAAAACGTCAACATACAACAGCTGCCAGACACAGCTGCATCCATACACACACCATGTCAAGCTTTATCAAACAGAACTCGAAGCTATGATACTAGCCATAATTGATATTAAATTAACTATGTTTAGACAGAATAATAATGACATTTGTACTAGCTGCCAGACACGGCTGCATCCATGCACACCATATCAAGATTGATCAAACAGCACTCGAAGCTATGATACCTGCCATAATTGATATTAACTATGTGTAGACAGAATAATAATGACATTTGTACTAGCTGCCAGACACAGGTGGATCCACACACACCATATAAGGATTGATCAAACAGCACTCATAGCTGTGATACTTGCCATAATTGATATTAACTATATTTAGACAGAATAATGATGACATTTGTACTAAGAGCTTGCTACTATTATTTAACCAGGATATACATGACATTTTTAAATCATACTTTAACTGAAGAAGTCATTAGTCTCCATGACAGCATTTTTTTTTCAAACACTCTTCTGTTACTGCTATTATATATGATGGTAATTTGTTACATTTGAGTCTGAACTCTGATGAATGGTACCTTGTTGAATTAGTTAATTAATTACTTAAATTATTATAAGTAAAAACAATATAAATTGAACAAGATAAGTATTCACTGAGTTCAAGTAGGGGAACAGATACTTCTATGTTTGTATTATATGTTTGGTTTATATATAATGTAATTAGTAACCCATCTTGACATACCTTTGCTGTGAAGAATTATTGGACTCTTTGAACATTCTGAATAAATTATTACTGTTTCTCACTTGTTTAGGAAACCCTCCTTTTTTAAAATAAAAACAGATGACAAGTGATGTACCATATCAGTTGATACTTTGAGAGATGTAGTTGTAAGAGTTATTTTTTTTTGGGACAGCTATCTTCAAATCAGTTTTTTGTTTCTTCTTTCTAGCATCAGTCCAAGGATTTTTCTTTTATTCTTTTAAGAGTAGGGGCCATCCATTCCATTTCTTCTGGGATATACATTATATTGTTGTTTTTGATGAATATAGTAGCTTCTTGTAAGTCATTAAAGGTTCTCATCTCATTAGCAAAAAGTATTTTTATCTTGGCTGGAAAGGGCCAGCTGTGCTTTAATGTTGTTTTGTTTCAACAGTCTTATTATTGGCCAGACTTTTTACCATTACACTAGTATTTTGGAAGAATAATCATTGTCAAACCTTATCAGGCTATGACTGTATTTTAAGGGTGATTTTCTCCAAGCAGATTTTAATATTAGTTCCTTGTCCAGAAATGAAAGAAATTTTATAACTATGTATCTAGGCAGAGTATTTGTTGAGTTAGAAGCAGGTTTCCTCAGTGCTCTATGCGCCCTTTCATTTCTAAATGAAAGTCCCTCTTTCAAGTCTAAACATTCCAAAATCCAGGTTGTTAAGAATGAAAGAATGTCTTCTCCGTCAGTGTTTTCAGGCAGACCAAAGATCCTTATGTTGTTTCTCCTTTCCTTGTTTTCTAAGTCATTTATTTTGTTAAGCAGCCATGTATTCTGTTTAAGCAGAAATTCTTTTTAGAATTCTTCCTCTTTGAGTTTCCCTTCAGTGTCATTTAGAGAAGTCTCTATATTTGTTATTTTTGTATGGTGTTGCTATAATAGTTCCTTAAGAGTATCAGCCTGTTTTTGAGAGTTTAATTTGAGGTTTTCTAAGTCCTTTTTAAAGCCATCCATCTTCAAAGGTAGTTCCTGTAAGGTAGATGTCATCAATTGCAGTTCTTTTTTCAAAGCAGCATCTGGATGAGAAGTCCTTGAGTTGCTCATATTCAGTGACTCAATATATTTCCAAGTTACTTGACAGAAATGTTTTTGTATATCTCCACCAGAATTGATGCTTATGTAGTTTAGTAGTTTATCTATAGATTTCTGATGTTTTAAACTTGAAAATAACATTTTCCTATATTATTATACTAGTTTATGGAGCTCTCAAAATTCACAGCTGTCAGTTGGCCATCTAGGCTCTGCCCCCCTTTCCAAAATATTTTTGAGGAAGATTCTGTATGGCCAGACTCTTAAACACTAGCTTCCAAGAAACTGGACTGATCTTAAAGAGTCAAAATAAGACATCAACTTTTTATGTAAACATTCAAAATGGCTAGTGTGACCTCATTCCTCATAACTATCCTTGCAAAGACAGCACACTGCTAGACAAGCTTGGAAAGAAAATGTGTACATCTACTGCATTTAAAATTAGAGCAGTAAACTACCAGATAGTTCAATGGCACAGCACAAGTCAAAGCAGTGGGCTGCCAGACTCACATAGCGTGGTACCAGTCTGATATTTCAAAACAGATTAAAAGCTTCATAAAGGATAGCGATGATACATCATTAAGGAACAACATTTCAAAACTGACCCAGAAAGCAGGTAAAGTGTTTTTTTTTCTCATGAGTAAATGTGGTGATAAAAATGCAAGTTTTAAAACAGATACTTCAGAGGTTGTTCTTAAGACATTTTACATGGCTGAGTACATTACAATTTACAGAGTACAAAGGCTAAAGTTTGGAATGAGCCATTAAAGAAGGATTTTTTTTTTGTTTGTTTTTTTCTGCCCTACCCCAATCTATTTTTCAGCATTTAAACAAGTAAATAAAGACTATGCAGAACAAGGAACAATTCTTTAATTGGCCTTCACTAAAATGCTTTAGGAGTTCTTTCTCCAAGATCTGTCCAGGCAACAGCAGGTTGAATGGTGTTAGTAGTTCAAAAAGAAACACCAGTCTTAATATAATGAGATAACATCAACAAAAGGGTCCATCTTCAAGTTGTTGCTAAACTTGATGGGAATCTCTTTAGGACCTAAATATTGGGAGATAATCTATACTTGGTGTTCTGCCTGTTAAAACAGATATATGCAAGCCAAAACCAACTAAATGCAAAAGATCTAAGCAAACGATTTTGCATTACTCAGTCCCATGCAAAAAAAAAAAACAAAAAAACAATGTAAGTCTGAACTTTCCCGTTCTTTTCAAATAATCTTGCTTCACTTATCTTAGATAAGTGCTTTAGTCAGCACTTACCTAAGATGCATAAAGCAAGATTGTTAGAGAATACACTCCAGAATATGAATATTAGTCATTACTAATTCATTACTGTCTCCTTTACTGTCATCTCTGACCCAAGAACATTCATAAAATAAATATCAATAATAGCCAGCCATCTGTCTACAAAGAGCAAACTGTTTCACTGTTTGACTGGATCCTGATTCCTGTTAGCTGAGGTAGTGTCATATAGCACAGGAAGTTTTTACTTTGCACCTCTCAGTCTTTGTATGGTCACTGTAACCTTTATTGGGTCCTTCTTGACTCCAATAAAACTCATGACTTTCATAGATATTTTCATTGCTAGACCTGTCCTTTTTACCTTTCAAGAGAACTGATAAGCTTTAACCATATAGAATAAATGGCATTCTTTATAAAGATCATTTTTCTGTTGTCAGCAGATCTTCCTATGGTTCACAAATGCATCAGGGCTCTCATAGTAAATGGGGCTTTAATATTAATGGTGTTACATGCAAGGCACCATATCAAGATCCATTGAGGTTTAGTGGTCCTGAGGTGCAGATCCTCCCAATCCACTAGTCAGAATCTTGCATCATGCGAGAGACGACTGAGCTGGAGGCTTTCCCTACTAATCTCTTGACAGCAGACCCTTTATTTCATCTATTCTAAAACTAGAGAGTGAATGGTTGTTGCCTCATCTGGGTGGGAAAAACATTGGACTATATGACATATGGATTCTCATCCCACCAAGTATCAAAAAGTCATATTAGTATGCAAGAAAATAGTAATAATTCTCCTCTAAGCTCTGGAGCACTGGGTTTTACAAGTCTGCACCCCCTTTCAGTCGGACAATATGGCAGTAATGTGGTACACCATTAAAGAAGAAAGAACCACTCTGGCTCATTTTGCAAGGAGACTATGGGAGTTTGGGAACTTTCAAGAATAGCATATATATATCGCCTACCTTTCAGGGGAAATTGTGTACCTTGTCAAAAGAACAAATAAGTGCATGCTGATACCTTACAAATAATCATTAAAGGGGCAGCATTTCTTTACTTAAATAAATGATTAAATAAACATTCTGTCATGCACCTATTCAAAGCAGCTGATTAGAAAGACACACTGCCTAGGATGCATTATCTTCCACTGAGAAGTATTGTTGATATAAATAATAATCGTTTGCAATCTTTACTACAAATGTTCCCCATACACACGCGCACACACACTGCAGGCTGGCTTTTGAATTTTTGAAATCATTTAAATAGCTGCTTTAATGATATTGCTTACAAATTGCTCAGACTTCGTGCTCAGAAACACTGCACTAACTAGCATGCAGGGAAGGAGCAGTACTTCTTCTTTAGCGTTGATCTCACTACCTAACAGATTGAACTTTGAGTAGCAGCCTCCCCCCCTTTTCCCATCATAACCATGGATTTAATGGCAAAACTCTGAGCAGCTGTTCCAAAACACAGTCTGTTAGAATTGTCTCTACATCTGTGCCCTTCTTCTAGTTCAGTTTCTTTGGATGGTATTTTTACTACTGAGTCATACCTTTGCAAAGTATTACACACTGGATGCTAAATCTATCTTTAGGATTTTCCACAGTACCATAGATATGTTAGGACAGCCATTTGGTGGTAAGATAAGCTGAGAACTCTGTGCTTTATATTCCTGTACCGTGTAGGTTACAAAAGTTATATGTGCTCACCATGTTTGCTGTGATGTAAGCTGAGCTTCAGGAAAAAGTGTCCCATTCTTTAGTTCTGTTTCATCCTGCAGCTGGAGTTCATCTCACAGGTCCATCATTGTTATGAGCACCCATAACTTTTTTGACAATTTAAATTAATATTGATGTGCCCCAGATGTTATTACTGCATATAGAGACAAATAATTAGCTATTTGTCTATAGAGCTAATTAATATGTCTGCCTGCTGCTTGCTTAAAATGCTGGTCTAGTCACTGCTTCAGGTCATGACTTGTGTTTTTGAGTAAATGCTTAGCATTCTTGTTATGTTATATTAAAATCAGTAATTGCACTGCAGTATCCAATCATCAGAAGATAGAAACGACAGTTCTTGAAACAATGTGAGTATTACTTTATTTTTATTGTTATTTTTATTTTATTTAACATTTCTTTACTGTGAAAGTCCTCATTGGAGGCCTGGTGAGTAATGCTCCAAAAACATGTTTTTGGAATGTGGGAAGAAACTGGCGCATATGGAAAAAAACCCTCATGAATGCAAGGAGGACATGCAGACTCCGCACAGAAGGCACCCCATCTGAGAAGCAAACTGGAGAGCCTGTTGCTGTGAGCTGACAGTGCTAACTGTTGCACCCTTATACTATGGCCAATGAAATGTGAGAAATACTTTCAGCTTTTATAGTGGAGTGATACAAATTAGGATTACCTGACCAGTTGCTTTAAGAAGAAGATGCAAGGAAATCATCAGTCTGTCCAGTTCTACTAATTGTATCAGATCTCTCTCTGACTTTGGCATTTAACAAATAGTTAAGTTGCGCAAATATTCAGTGCAATAAAAATGATGATAAACTAAAAAAAGTAGATAAAAAAACAGTATGATACCTTTGAAAATTCTCATAACTGAAATTTTAGACTAAACAACTAATGTATTCAAATTGTGTCTGCAAAAAAAAAAAAAAAAGAAAGAAAATGGGCACCCCAATATAACAATGTTCATTTCTGATGTCTCTGGTAAAAAACATACAATTATAATTATGTATATGTATTGCTTCAGTTTAACTGTTTAAGCCATCCATCTCTTAATTTACATGTTTATTGTCCAAGAAATGCAAACAAACTATAGTTCATGATTTTTTATGATTGTTTATTGTAGCATAATAGAAACATAATTGGTGCACTGAACCCTTTTCCTTATATGCTGAAAAAAATCTACGTCCTGTTTTAGACAGGAGCAAAGTGGTCTTACGGGCTTCAAAACAGTTTTAAATTGCCTTTATGACGTTATGAAGTCGCAACTCAAAGAACTGAAATACTGTCTTGTGACCCTTGATGTTCAGTCATTGGTCACTATAATTCTTAATATTGGAATTGATTGTATAAAAAAGTGTTTATCTTGATATAGTGAATACAGCCAACAAATGATTTAATATGTCTGTCTATGGAAATAGTACGTGACAACAATGTCTTCATGTTTGATGGAGTTTACGATCTGCAGAAGGATAGCATATCATGGCTGTATGGCAGAAAGATTATATGTTTAGGATGGATTCAAATGTTTTGCCCATTTTTAGTGTAGATTTGTCGATGACCTATTTTTGTGTGGACAGGGAATAAGGATGAGTTAGAAGAATTTATAATTGTTTAAATACAACTACTACATTTTAAAAATGTTCTATTACTTATTCGGATACAAGAATCAAATATTTGGACATCTATATACATAGATTTGAGAGTGCTTTCATTGACACGGGTATTTTTAAGAAACCCTGTTATAAAAACGTGTTATTGCATAGATGTAGTATGCATCTCGTACATATAGTTACAAAATATAGTAAAGTAACAAGGGATGAGAGCCTCCAGGTTAAATGTGTCTGAGGAGGGATTTATATCTGAATTATCTCATCTCAGGAATAGATTAGTTATGAGGGCCTATAAAGAAAAATAAATAAATGATGCGTTGAGTATAGTTTCTTCGTTAAGGAAAGATGTTGCACAACCGTATTTTTCTGAACACATTAACGCTACGGTATGCAGGAGAACTGATTTGGATAAGACTAGAACTGCTGGTATTCCCATGTGCTATACCAGTTACAATAGAGGGATAACAGGGATAATAAATAAACAATGGGGTGTCCTAACAGCAGATCCAAACATAAAATAATTAGTTGGTTAAATACCCAAGTTTAGATATTAAAATAAAAAGTCTCTAAAAAGAAAGTTATATTATCCAAGGGAACTTGGCAGCCAACATGATAAAGAAAATACCACACAACCTTGCAAGAAATGCAATTATTGTTGTTATGTAGACACCAGTGGCTGTATTGAACATCCTGACATAGGGTGTAAGTATATATTTAAGGTTAATGCAGATTGTTCTACACAACATATTGTTTATTTGGCTTATTGCTTACAGTGTAGGGCATTCTATGTTGGTAAAACCAATATAATGCCAAAGGACAGAATTAGAGAACATATTTATAACACTTGTATATGCTGTATGAATAATGCCTTATTGAAACATGTTATAAGTACAAACAAACATCATACATTTAAGTTTCTGGTTTTGGACATTGTGAGACTTAATTTATGGGAAGGTGACATAAGAAATATTACTGAGACCATACAAGTAAATGGATTATTAGGTTAAGGGCTGATCAAGGTAAAGGACTGAATGAGAAGGCCTCTTTAAAACCTATTCTAAGAGGACAAAATCTAAGGAACTAATAGACTATGTTTAATTATGTTTGTTGTGTATATATTTATTTATCTGTATTTGCTTTTAGCTATATGCATTTGTATGCCATTTTTATGTTATGTATTCATATTGGAGGTCTGAATTTACTAATATTTGGATAATTGTTTCATTATTATGTTTCGTGTAATTGATGTTGATTGATTAGGACTAACTGAGGATAGTATATATATATATATATATATATATATATATATATATATATATATATATATATCTGCTAGACTGGATAATTTTATGGTCTGATGAAGCAGAGATGAAAGCGCCTACCATTTGTATTTTTATTTCACTTTATTAAACTTCATATTTTACGCTTCCTTTGACAGTGTTTTATTCCGTTGTGGTCACTAATTTTTGTATTATTGTTTTTTTCTCACAATGGAATATTAGTTAGAGTGTAGTTTATTTAATTATAATAGAAAATATGTTCAATATAAAATAAATCCTCAGAAATTATGCTAAATATTGGTATTACAGCAGAAAAGACTTTGCAGAATTTCTTAAAATTATGACCTCTTGTCTGGTTAAAACAAAAGAACTTTTTTTAACATCGCTGTTCTTATCATGAAATTAAGAGTATTAACCAAAATAAGCACATTTATTGCACAGTAATTATGATGCTTGCTTATTTAAAATCTGGAGTAGTACTACATAGGGAAAAATGCAATGCTTAGTTAAACAGCCATAGAGCTGAAATATAATTGATGTGTGTAAAAGTTTTAATTGCACTGAAGTCTTCCAGTTTTAGTAAATACCTCAGATGTGTGTATTGATTCTTAATGTAATTATGAATGCCATGCCATTTTCATAATGCTATTTAATGACATGCTATTTTTAAATCTCTTCTGATAGTATCAGGTAACTGTAAAAAGACTTCCAATGACTTGTTTGTTACCGTTCTAATTCCTATTTTAAAGTGCAGCATTCTCTAAGCAAATAATACATGTCAAGAAGGTGCCTGACAAATAGCTAATAAGTAGACCTGTTGTGCTTCTGTTGGGCCTCGTAGGGCAACCATAATTGAAATCCTGCTACTGTAGTGATGAGGAGGAGGAGCCAGCAGTAACTACTTCAGGACTGCTGTGCTCTACTGATATACTGCATGGTTTTTCACTTTGCAATAAATATCCACTTAAGCATGTCTCTAACAGAATGATGATCCACGTTATATAAGGACATCACCTGTAGTTGTAACTCTTAAGTCTAATTATGCTGCCACATTGGAATCTTAATATTTAAATATTTGTGTACTTTCTATTTGTTTGTGGTTTATTTGACTTTTTGTTAAGTGAGTATAGAAGACCAAACATGGTTTATCTGTTTTCTGCTTTGATTAGAAATTTAGACAAGCTTGCTGTAGTTAAAGTGAGTCTTATTTTTTCTTCCTTTGTTTTTAATTTACTCTGTTTAATAAAACATCGCTGCACAAAATAAGAGTATATTAAATGAAGGGAATTAGTCCGGACAGAATGTAGAACATTAAAGGCAAACCACAATGTTGTCTTCTGTGACAAAGAGTGGAATGACCTGAAAGAGACATTTGTTTTGAATGTGCATATAGAAAAATGAGAGAGAGAGAGAGAGAGAGAAGGAGAGTTTATCTTCAAAGAAAATCATGTGTTGTTTGAAATCTCGAGTAAAACAGTAGCACTGTTTACTGAATCTAAGTGTTAATGTCAAACTGATTTTGGAGTGTCAGGTATACTGACATGTTGTTAATTAAAATGATGTGCATTTTCCCATCTGTGCTACAAAGAGGGACCTTCTCAGTTAACCAAGGTAAAATACTGGTTTCACAAACCTTACCTTTGTATTTGTAGTATGAAGGAGATGCACACTACCAACCCAGCAAAAAACTGAAAGAAAGTTTAGAGCATATGATTTCAGTTGCCAGCAGGTCTTCAGTGGTAACAGCAAGTTACCAGATAGGTAAGAGTGCCTGAAGATACCCAGTCAGTTTCTCATTATGCCTGATTTTTATTAAAATCAGTGCTAAGGGTTCAGTACAAAGAGCTTAGTTGCCAATATTAATTGCTGTGCCAATACTAGGAAAGTACATTTATTCAGCTTACAGAGCAGCATTTATCAGCATAGCTAGTTGTATGCACCAGTGAAATTTGTAGTTGCTGGATCCCACTTGTTTAGTGCAGAACACCACTAATACAGAATATCTTATTTTGATATTTTAATACATTTGTCAAAATAAACAAAAGGTTCTATGCTGTGTAGAAAATGTCAATGAATATAACAAGAAAATCTCCAAACAAATAATACCACAGTTCCTCCCTTAGAAATTCCAAATCTATGGTGGCTATAGAGAAAAATAAACTCATAATTTTAATTGCACATAACAGACTCAGCAGCAATAATTTGTCATAAAACGGTTTTATCGTATTTTCAATGCATTTAACACAGATCCCACTTTGAGCTGTTTTGGCAATAGTATGCTATACTGTGAAGGTTGTGTGGTTATGTTTTTTACATAGTCCTGCCAAGGCTGACTTTAATATACAGAAAGTGACAGGAATGTTGCATATGTCTTTCATGTTGCAGCATGCCTTGCTCTGAATAGGGCAGTTTGTCATATCACCCAAGTAGAACTCAAGGAGCACACACTGAATGGAACAATACCCCCAAGCAGGTACGCTGGAAGATCTTTAATTGACATGAGCACTTGCCTTTCAGTTAGCAGAACTTTTCATCAGCATTACAATAAAAAAGAAAGGTAACTTATGTAAACAGACTAATCCATTCACCCTTATTAACCTGCATGGCCTCTCTCAAATAATCAACTCCCCAACTAGAATAAACAAACTTAATAATAAAGAAAGTATACTTGACTGGATATTAACAAATAGTCCTCAGCAAAAATATACAACAGGAACTCTCCCAGATGACCTCAGTGATCACTCCCTCACATACATTATTAGGCATAAAACCAGTACTACTGTCCCCATCCAAGTCAGTTCATTCCGTAGTAAGAAATATTTTGACCTCAACCAGTTTCAAAATGAACTCATGCTAGTCAACTGGTCACCTCTTAAATCTCTCCCAATAGATGAAGCAGTTAGTCACTTTAATAATACTTTTCTCACTATCCTTGAACATCATGCTCCAATGCGTTCTATGCATGTCAAATCTAAAACAGCCCAATGGCTCTCAAATAACACTAAGAAACTAATCTTAAGTAGGAATAAAGTCTGGGCTAAATGGCGAACCACAAAAAGCTTAACTGATAATGTCACTTTTAGACAACAGAGAAATATGACAAAAAAAGCCATCATACAGGATAAAAAGAACTTCTATACTCAGCTTCAGCAATCTTCACCACACCAACCACATAAATTTTGGTCCTCTATCAATAAACTATTATCCCCTGGTAAAGTTGCCACACCAAACCCATCTGGCTCTAACCCCGACTGCCCCTTACAAACAGCTAATGCCTTTAACACTTTCTTCACTTCAGCCATACTAAAGCTAGCTAATCAACAAAGCCCAGATACCTCCAAACTATTTACACCTAGCTCTATCCCCCCCCATTTCACCTTAAACCCATACCCACTTCTCATATACTGTCCTTACTTCATAAACTAAAACCTACAACCCCCTCTGCTGACCAATTACCAGCAGAATACCTCCAACTAGGTGCAAAAGCCTTAGCATACCCCATCTCTATACTTATTAACAGGACAATAAAAGAAAGTACAATTCCATCAGTCTGGAAAATCTCTTATATTATCCCTCTTTTCAAAGGAGGTGACTCTACTGAGTATTCTAACTACCGCCCTATAGCATTACTATCTCCACTTGCAAAAATTATGGAGAAGTGTATCCACAAACAGTTACTAAATCACCTACTAGACTATAATCTCCTGGCTAATTGCCAACACGGGTTTCGACCATACCATAGTACTAGCACAGCCTTACTATCCTTCATCGACTCAATTAACAAAAACCGCAGCAATAATACTCCTTCTTTGGCATTCTTCGTAGACCTGTCCAAAGCCTTTGACATGGTCAATCACCAGCTTCTTCTCCATCGTTTAAAGTCTTTCTCTCTAGATAATCCTGCCTTAAACTGGTTCACATCTTACCTAGACAACCGAAAACAAGCAGTTCTATGGGACAACCAACTCTCTGATCTTCTCCCCACCACTATAGGAGTCCCACAGGGCTCTATTTTAGGTCCTCTTTTTTTTTCCATTTTCATTAATGAACTTCATCTAGCTACTCCACAAACAACTTGCATTCAATATGCAGATGACACTAAAATCATTTTCTCAGCCTCAACGCAGTCAGACCTTCACTCTCTCACACAAAAACCTTCTCAACTATAGAACAATGGTTCTCTAATCATTGTCTTCTCCTTAACCCCAAGAAAACCAAACTCTTGCTCTTTTCACCCACCTACTTGTCTACCTCTATCCATTTCACGCTAATATCTGATAATGGGACCATTATCTCTCCTGACCAAACAAAACTCTTGGGTATTACTATTGACAATCAATTAAAATTTGACAATCATATTAATCTTACAATAAAATCTACCAACAGAAAACTAGGCTCTCTCTACAGAATCAAATCTTTTCTTACTCCTGAAGCCAAAATTACAATAGCTAGAACCCACTTAATCTCAACCCTTTTATATGCTTCCTCCATATACACAAATCTTTCTAAACATAATCTTAGCAAACTTACTACATCATATAATAACATTGCTAGATTTGCAACTACCTCTCCATATAGAACTCATCATTGTTTAAATCTCAAGAAGCTTGGGTGGCTGGAACTACCACACCTCATACAATACTATCAACTCACTATTGCCCATAATGCCCTACATCACCCTGACAACACTCCAATACTCTCCACCCTCATAACGCCCTATAACAATCAGAGGTACCTACGCTCCACCAACAAAATACTGGTCCAAACATCCCGATCCAAAAACTCAGCAGGTGACTCCACATTTTCCAACTCAGTTGGCAAAATATGGAACAAGTTACCACAAGACCTTACATCCCTAACTTCACTCTCCCTGTTTCAAACTAAACTAAAATTCTTCCTAAATAACCATTGGCTATGTTCATGTAATAACCCTGGTTAGCTGTCTTTTTTTTTCCATCTTTATCTGATTCCTTAACAACCTTTCTCTTTCTTCTTTTCTACAAACTCTAACAGAGTATTCAATCTTCTTCGTCTTTTCTTTTTTTACCATCCTAGATTTAGATTCTACTCAAAAGTTTATACAACCTGTTTCAAGGTTTATTGCATATGTTTTTTTTTCCTATTTTTGTATATTGATGTATATCTTGACATTGTTTAGTAGCATGTAGTGGAGCTTTTCTCCCCGGGCCTCCACTGAAAATGGACATATATCCAGTTGGACTAGCCCGGTAAACAAATGTAAAATAAAATAAAAAAAAAAAAGTATTAGTTAACAAGCTCTGCAAACCAACCATGTGACATATAAAAACTAAATGTGGCAATTTAGTGTTAATGAAGTTAAAGAACATGTTAGACAATTCCAGTTAATGAAGGCTGAAATCATAAAATAAAAGTAAATAAATACATAAAACATAGTTTTTAAAAATGGTCATTTGAACTTGCTTAGTTTCAAAATAATTACAATACTTAAAAGATCTCTGATACCAGGGGTCTGGCTAGCATCATGTCTGAGGTTCTAGTTTCATTCTTTACAGGCTAAGACACTGTCTGTATCTCCCATTAAATTCAGTTTAATGCTAATTTTCATAGGATAGGGCCTAAATCAATAAATGTTATTCAAGTGTATCTACTTGTCAGTGTTATACTGTTCATGGATTCTGCTTTTTTGTTGTGAATTTATCAAAGATGCCTACATGCTGTTAATTTATTTTCAGGAAACGCATGCTGTAAAGTATGTTTACCTGCAGATAATAAGCACATGAAGAGTTTATTTAAACATTTTATTGCAGTCTGCATGCATTAATTAGTTCAACTAATTAGATTAAAAAAATGAATTCTATATGCAAGCCATAAACGCATTAGAACTATGCCTGGACAATGTAGTAGGTTGTCATATTATTTCTGCTGGAATTCATTCTTTTCTGATTTTTTTTTTCTGGTGCATGGGCTGTTGCCAAACTAAGGAAATATCATTTTAAAATGTTATGTATTTTTCCTACTTTATTTCTCAGTTCTTACTATTCACAACTTTGGTCTGCAATCTGTGTCTTCGTGATCTTCTCTCATATAAATGTAAAAGGTGTGGTGAAAGGACAGGAAATGCATGCATCTGTCTGAAGTTATATCCTCTTGTTATCTCCTCTGCTAGCACATCACAATATGTAATTATTCTCCACTTCAAAGAAGTAGCTGACTAAAATTGTGAACAGAAGCAAGTATTAAAATGCAGACAGTAAAGAAATGTATATTGACATAGTGTGTATCAGTGTTGTTTGTTGTCTCTGGGCTGATGTAATTAAGACCCTGCCCTTTACATGTCGCAGAGCTGGTATAGTTACTTTTGCTGTGGGAGAGCTGACAGCTAGAGGAAATAATGTAATGAAGCATTAGATGACAACTGAGGAACTGTATAAAAATGTGAGCTTGGTGTCTCTTCTCACTTGTTTTGGTTTGGAAGAGCTTGATGACAAGTCAGTGTTCTGCCTCTGAGTATTCTTAATATTTCTCTAACCCAGGTTAGTCAGGGCTAGTATACTTTTTTAAGAGCTAGGATATTTAGTAGATGCATTGGTGACTTTTTATGTATATACTCTAGCCAGTGTAACTATATGTTATTTTATTTTTCTATGTGCACTTCTTTATTCCCTTGCATATTTAACTTACAATTGCAACATTGCCTTATTGTTTAAGTAAAGCTTACTTATTAACTTTTATTTTATTGTAGCTGGCCATTTTTACTATATATGTATTATTATTAATCTTCATTACCTGAGAAGAGGGTTATCATTTATTATTGTTTAACAAGCTATGGTTCCCCTTCCCCACTTAACCAAAATAGCGTGAGCTTTCTGACAGGAATATATGTAATAATTAGCTTATTTAATAAAAGCAGCAGGTAACTGGAGGTCCCTGGCCATTCCACAGTAGTGGCGGAACTATGGAACAACTGTGCCAGAAAGAAACTTGTGGAGAACTTGAGAATTCTGCCTACCTTTTCTGGGACGTGTGTGTGTGTGTGTGTGTGTGTGTGTGTGTGTGTGTGTGTGTGTGTGTGTGTGTGTGTGTGTGTGCATGTGTGTGCACGTGTGTGCATCTGAAAATAATAACTTGTGCTAAAGGCAGTTCCTAGTTCACAGACAGAGTGGAAGAAGGCCTGTTGTTTGCTAGGTTAAAGACTCAGCTCTAAAGGTGGCCTGTATGTAGTCTAATCTGGTGTTGGATGTTGAAATCTAACAACTAGGACAGCAGTGCATATTCTGTTCATGCTCTTGGGACCAGGTTGCATTTTGTGAATCGATTATTGAGATAGACTTGTGTGTACTTTTCATTCATATACATTTACCTGCTGGGTACTGATGTTGTGACTCAAGACAGTACTCATCTGGTGCAGGTAAGACCTTTTCTTCATATTTGGTGGCAATGTGGGCCAGCATTCCACACATATTTAGTTTACACTAGTGGGATTAAAACCTTTTCTGTGTTCCAGCTGTCACATTTTAGTGGCAGTGACTCCTTAGGTTTAACAGTTCCATGAGCACCACTGGAATTTCAAACCCCAATTCTACCACTGTCAGTCACAATTTTGTGACAGTGACCTTTGAACACTGATGATCTCTGTTAACTCTGCTTTGAGCTTATTAATCTATTTACTGTAGTGAATCTGTATGACTCCTTTGAACATTTTATGGGTCTCTTAATTCCACTCATTCTTCTGGATAACATTGACTGTTATAATTTGGATAAATCTGTTATTTATGTCATTCATACCTGTTATTTCTGTCATTCATACCTTTGCCATTGACTTTAAAGCCCTCTAGCCCATTTAACCCCCAACCTCCAATTGGACACTTTAAGTGGCTAGCTGAGTTTATCTTGAAAGGGTCTAGAGACTGCTGCAGGTTGCATGAGAGAAGTTGTCATTTATGGTTGTCATAGCAGGATCATATTCAACATATCTGAGAGGTATAATATAGACTCAGTAAGACAAATCCATCGGTAAAATTAAAAAGTAAAAGCTGGTGATGGCAGAGATTTGCTAATTTGGGTACCAATTGAATAGTTACAGTATTAGACACTGTCTACCATAGAAGAGGTCATCCTGATATGTTTGATCCCTGCATCCAAGAGAAGATAATGGTTTTACTTCGAACAGTGGCAAACTATAAAATGGTGGACACTCATCCCACAGAGGGTTCCAAAAGAAATAAATCAGTAATATTGGTTTCAGCTTTTAACTGTAAAAAAATGTCAAAGTTTCAAACAAGAGTTCAAATGGCCACTCTCTACAGTCACTCCTACTATCAGAAGATTTACATGCAGGTAGCTGCCTTAGACCATGGTCTGAGGTCAGTATTATGCCTCTTCATCCATTAAGAAAAAGTTATACTGCATCCTTTATTATTACTTTTTTCTTTCTGATTCACAAAGTCCTGCTGAAAGAACAGACAGTCCATTGAAAAAAATGTGGGTACTTTAAAAGTGACAGCTGTATTTGTGCAGGAAATTTATCCTGACCTCAGTGCATGGTGATTTCATATGTTACACAGGAGCAACCAGCAAAATGTTGTGCTAGGGTCTAGTATAAGCAGTTTATAATACAAACATTCATTACTAGAATGGGGTTGATATTCAAAAGTCAATGTGTTATCCAGGTGAGGGCGTTAGAAAATTTTATATTTATTTATTTGCATTTTGTTGACAGCAATGATGTTGATTAGTAATTATGGTTATTCCTCGTTATCCAAGAGTGCCCAGTGTCTAAAACTGTCAACAATGCAATGCATAAAAGGCATAAAACTATACTAAAATTTATAGGCACAGAGCACATATTGTAGGGTATATACTGAGACACAGATAAGATAAAACATGGGACTCCAATACACTTAAATGTTCACTAAAGAATTCCAGGTATAGTTCGCACTTTGTTTTACAAAGCAACAAATATGTAAAACTACAGAGGTATGTGACTTACATAGTAAATACGTAACACTGGTTTTCACTCTCACATAAGACATAATGATGATATGGATTTTTTCCCAAAGTATCTGCATAAAACTGGCTCATATATTGAATAATAAGGTACTTAGAGCTCTGTCAGAGTATTTATATCTTTCTTATACGTTCATAGGTTGGTACTAGGTTATTGGCCCTAGGGCCTATACAAGCCTAGCCATAAAAAATTCCCTGGATATTTCTTCGTACAATATTTACTTCCCTGGACCCCTGTCTAGCAGGGTGACTGACGTGATCCCTGCAGTGAATTTTCTAACTCCCATCCAATCGTCAAGGTTACTTTTGAAGAGGACCAAGGAGGCACTCTGCTTGATATCTATGGGCAGTCTATTCCAGAGTCTGGGGAGTCTCTGGGTCAGGAACCTATCCCTCCAGCATGTTTTGTTCATTGTGATGACAAGGTTTAGATCCCTGGAGCGTGTGGCTCTGAGGGATTGGGATTTCTTTAAGTGGAGCATGTCCAGCAGCTCAGGGTTTAACATGTCCTTGTATGTTAAGCAGAGATCGCCTCTGAGTAGATGATATGCCACAGAGTATAGCTGGAGTTTTTTTAGATGGTCAGCATAGGGCATCTGCTTTAGGCCTGTGATTCTTTTAGTGAGGTATTTCTGTGGCCTTTCCAGCTATTGCAGATGTCTTGTGAGGTACATACCAAACAGGGCTTTGTACTCTATAATGGGGCTAATGAGGGATGAGTACAGTGGGAAAATTACCTCCTTTTTTCTGGATGAAAAGCCCTTAGTGAAGAGCCACATAGAAGGATTTCCTGACTGTTGTGGCAATGTGGTTATCGAAGGTGAGACCACTCTCCACCTGTGTCCCTAAGTTTCTCATCACACTTTCAGTGTTCAGTGTACTGCCACCTATGTGGTAATTCATAGGTACATGTTTTTTTCCCAAAGAGGATAACTATACATTTCTTGGCATTAAGCTTGAGCCCATGGCTCTGGCACCAAACATCTGTTTCTGTAAGGCCCTTTTGCAGAATATCCACATAATTTGGGGATTCAATAATGGCTCCCAGTTTGCAGTCATCTGCAAACTTTGTTAGCCAGAGTCCCTTAGTGTTGGCCTGTACTTCAGAGAAGTAGATGCCAAACAAGAGCAGACCCAGGACTGAACCCTGAGGTACTCCACTTGTCACTTGTCTGGAGCTGGATTTGGAGTCGGCTACTTTTACAGTCTGGGTTCTGTCAGTAAGCCAGTTGGCAACCCATCGAGTGATGTACGGATTTATGTACAGCTTAATAAGTTTATCTATGATTCCAGAGTGTGGGGTGGTGTTGCAGGCCTTGGTGAGGTCCAGATAGGCTGTGTGGACTGCCTTACCCTTGTCCACAGCTCTGGAGACTGATTCAAAGAAGTCAGTCAGGTTCAGAAGACAAGATCAGCCCTTCATGAACCTAAACTGGGTGAGGTCCAGTGTTTAAAGGTTGCCAATGTCTTTGTTTATAAGTTCCATGATAATGCATTCCATGCCCTTGCAGATCAGGTTTGTCAGACTGATTGGAAGGTAGCTCCCGGGATGCAAGGTGGATCCACCTTGTGGAGTGGGATAACTGTAGCTGTGCGCCACTCAGTGGGCACGAAGCCTGAGGTGAGGCTATGATTAAACATGACACTTAGGTGAGGTGCCATATCATCTTGTAGTCCACGTAGTACACAGCCCAGGATGTCATCTGGTCCCATGGATGCTGTATTCCTAGCTTTGGAGAGTGCAGTTTCTACCTGTGTGGCCGTGATTACTGGAATTTGACAATCTTTTGGTATTGAGATGGGCCCTTTAGAGGATGGAGGGGGGGGTGAAGTTGGCACTAAATCGATCTGCCAGGATATTGGCAATATCTTTGGGATCAGTATATTTAATGCCATTCTGTTGTAGCTCAGAGCATATCTGAGCATTGCCATTTAGATTCTTGACATAACTATAGAATGCTTGTGGTCGTCTTTGGAATCTTTGGCAATTTTATTTTCATAACTAACTTTGGAGGATTTTATGAGGGATCTCAGCTTCTTACTGAGGCTGGTAAGGGAGTTTTTTGCATCCTGGGATTTTCCTCTTTTTGCAACAGTTTCTTTCTTCTGTTGTATAGTTTGTTTATGGCAGGGGACCACCAGATTGGCTTCCAATTCTTGGAGGAGAGCATCTTGCTTCTATGTGCTCGTAGTGTGCCTTAGTGTAGGATTCAGCAGTCGAACTTTCAGCTCCCGTCTTCTTGGGAGTAATGATGTTTGTCACTTCTGACTTGAGAAGCATGAAGTTGGCTTTGGAGAAGTTTTTTACGGAGGTTTCCTAACTGGGGGATGGGGTGGGGTGTGGATGTCAAGGGTGATTTGCTTATGGTCAGACCTGACCAATGAGTGGGTGAGGGGGTGACCACTAGTGTGGAGCATCTATCTCCCATGTTGGTAATGACCAGGTCTAGGATATTGGAGCCCCTGGTGGGACAATGGATTAGTTGATCCAGGGCATTGGAATTTATGAATTCCAAGAACCGATGGAAAAGGTGTTGGTACCCAAGTAGTTTTCCCAGTTAATGGCAGGGTAGTTGAAATCATCCAGTATTAGGGTGTTTGGTTGTATCTTAATATTTTCCAGTATGTTTAGAAAGGTGTAGTGAGAATCATGGGGCATGGTGGGGGATCTGTAGCAAGCTACAATTTGGATTGCAGTCTTACCTAGTGTTAGTTGCACCTGGAGAATTTCAGGTGCATTGTGTTGGGCAACTAGCCTGGAGGTGTGAAGTCAATCATTTTGTCCTTATACTGTGGTTTCATTCTGGACGAAGGCAGGATGCTACTCAGGTCTAGGGTCATACCTGCCTGGGCCACATGATCCGAGAGCTCTTCCATGTCTCTTTTCATGTAGTCCAGGGAGGCACGTCTCAAGTCATTCACTCCAACATGGACGATGACAGAGTCATATTTGTACTTGTTGTGGAGTGACTTGAGTGCATGCATTATGTGGCAGATCCTGGCAGCTGACAGGCAGCTAACTGTAATTTTCTCCTTGTCCAGCCTGGTGAGTGGGACATCAGTATGCCTGACTATAGAGTCACCTATGACTAAAGTGTTGGGTATGTTGTCTTGCCTTAGGGGCTGTTGTTGGGTGGCACAGTAGTGTTGTGAGCTATGTGTCACTTTTGTTGTGACTGGTGTTTGCGTTTCAGCTTCGAAGGTCCTTGTTGCTTGGGCAGGTTAATGTTAAGGGCCTCTGCATATGTGGGTTTAGTGTTGGTATGTGTGGGTGTTGATGGTGTGGGTTTTGAAGGGCTATGTGTTGCTTGATGTGTAGTGCAGGTGTCTAGCACTGACTAGCACATTCTTAGCTGGAGAGAGCTTTGCTTCCAGTTTGTCTATGTAAGTGCATCTCTCGCAGGTTGTAGTGTTGGGTGGTAGGAGGAGAGGGTTGTCTGTGTACATGAGGCAGTTGCTGCATTGCCCCAGTATGCCCAGATTCACCAGGTGGACAGGAGAAACCACAGGAAGCTGACCCTTGGACATGCCTGTTTAGGTGCTTTTTTGTAAAGTGTAAGAGCTGTTTTCCCTTACCTTTGCAAGGTACTTTGCAATTGCAGGCTGTTTAGTGCCCATGATTAATTTCTCCTTATTAACAAGGAGAGTTGAGTGCTTGTATCAGTTTAAGGCTTCCTAGTGCTTTCCAGCAGGTTCTAGAGCACGTGCTAGTCACAGGGGTTCAGATTTTAGTGCTACTACTGAGAAACCAGCTAGTTCTAAAGGGAAAATTTGAAGAGCAGACTTTTTCGCACCTGGAATAGTTTAACTGTAGCCCCATAGTACTGCATGATGCGAAAAAAACACAAGCACACATGTTTTTAAGCCAGAAAGTTGAAAGGGATAGAAATCAGCCCAAAATGGCTAAAATTACAATTTCAGAGCTGGAAACCACTCCTCTCCCACTGGTAAGCAGTAGGACTTCCCTCTACCACAGCAATATCTGGATAGCTCTGAACACAGAAAATAAAGTCCTGAAACCAGCAAAGCCTGGGATTTGGACTATACTAGCTAGGAAAGATGGAAAATGAGCAAACAAGATAGTATTTTTTTTTTTTTTGGTTAAAACAGGCTAAACAATGCAAAAATACACTAAATAAACACAGAAAAAGCTAATGCACTTGAGTGTGTAGCCCTTAACAGTAAATACAATTAAAACTCTACAAAATTAGCAATTTAAAACTTTTCAAATGAAGCAAGGCAAGTGCACAACTGAAAAATGATTTAAAAGGCAGTAATATAGTAGAATAAATAGCTAGTCTACATATACAGAAAAGTCTATATATACAGAAAAGCAGCCAAAACACACTAAAACTATTCAGATGCAGTGCAACCTAGACCACAAGAGTTGTAGCAATATTAAGGTAAATACAGTTTTAATAAATGCACTAAAATATACTCTATATTTCCAAAATGTTTGAGTAGCAAGTCAGAACGCAAGGATATTTTTTTTTAGGAAAGGGAGAATTCTCAGATGTTCTCTCTGTATTAGGTAGAATGAGCTAATGACACTCGACAGGGAGGAGTGTCCAAGGTCAAATTTAGAATAGGGGTGGGCAACTGCAAGGCCAGCAGGTATAAAGACAAGATGCCAATACGGAGGGAGGGTAGGACAAAACACTACAGAAATGTTTATCACAAGTGAGCCAATAGCTATGAAATACAGTTCAAGTATGCAGTATACAATAAAATTGCTATAAATATCTAGAATAAGCAATAACTACTACAAATAAGCAAAACAACAGGCTACTTATTGCTATATATCACAGATCAGCTGCTCCTCCTCAGATAGCTCTGTGTGTAATGGCTGAAACACTCAAGTTAACTTCTTAACAGAAAGTTGAAACCTGAAACAACTTTAAAAAAAGCTCAAAAGAACAAATGAGGTGTTTTCTCCAAGCCATAGCCCTGGCAACCCAACTGGACAATGACCATAAACACTAAACTCTCACCGAAGTGGGGGATGGTCTTTGATAACTAAGATGGCCTGGACAATGAGCTCAGAAAACAGGCCAGGACAATGAGCTCAGAAAATAATTGTCAATTATATCTATATAAAACTAAATGGTTTATTAATTATGTGTTTTCTCTCTCATTGAGGTAACCATGGAAATAATGTCAAATGTAGATGTTTGAAGTTGTAGTTCAGCATTAGAGACAAAATGGATTTAATGCAGCACTGTATATCCCCATAGTACAAGTAACCATGTAAATTAGCATGTCCACTGATGATAAAACCCACTGAGACTATAAAAAAGTGTGCCTGAAGTATGTACATTGGAAGTACCATAGCAGCTTGAGTAACATTTGTTCTAGTCATATAGTGACAGCCAGTTGGCTATTTACAGAAATGCTTGCAGTGAAAACACAAGTGGGAATTTGGAAAATGATGTTTAGGGAGGGGGATAAGCTCTCCTGCATCCCTGACATGGGAACCCTGTCACCTCACCTCAGATCTCTATGTATGCTTCCTCTAAGTTCACATAAAAGTATATTTAAAGCTCAGAGATTGTTTAGTATGCTATCAATGAGATAAAAAAAATGAACTTTTGCATTTGAACAGGGAGGTGCTAAAACACAATTAGCTATAGCAGTACCATGTAAGAAAAATACCTCACATAAAGCATGGATGCAATTGCCAACATTTATTCAGAACACTGGTGATGGTTAATCTTGTAATCTTGCTTACAAAGACTATATGTTTTATATGGAAATACTACACATGTATGCTGGACGTTTGGAAAAATGTTGTTGAAACAGTAAGGCTCTTCTAGGTAATAAAAATGAGATGCATGATTACTTATATAAAACGTAAAAATCAGGGAACCCCATCTCACTTCATTAAACAGGATAATATATTTTAAAACTGGTGTATGGTTATATCAGCAGTAGAACCAAAATCAAAATGTTGTCCACTTTCCATTTTCTCACAAACTGTTACTTTGTAAACATATTTAATATAGGGGCACATGCACTAATATAAAAGATTACAGGCTATTGAATAGTGGCATGTTGATGTGTTGAAATGTAACGATAGTGCACAATATTGCACATAGATGACAGAGAATGCAACTGTTGGTGATAACTGAGTAAGAAGAATGCTACACAGCAAGATATTCAAGAAACTACATGAAATGCTGCAAGACACAGAAGGACTACAAGTGCACACTGGGAAATCTAGGAGTCATACTTTGTCTTGATGAAGCCAGATTAAGGCATAGCCTTAAATAGTGATTTCAGTTTTACAAGTCGTACCATTATGAATTTGTGATATGGATGTTGCTAGAAAAGAGATCTTAAAATGACAAGGAAGTGCAACAAAGTTTTATTTTGTTTTTACTCCCCCTTCTCCAGAACCTGCAAGATGTCTCCTCTGCTTTCATCTAGTTGGCCCATTTGTTTTGTCATAATAGGAGCTGGATGTTCCCAGGCTAGGAAATAGCCATACTTTCCAATTGTTCCAACCTGAGAATCCCTATTCACCCAGAATTTTCCAGTGTATGTTAAAGGGTATGAATTAGACCAGTTTGCTAGTACTGGGAGCACAGCCACCCATTTCCCCTGAGGAACATCCCCTTCTCCTCACTCATATACTACTGTCACCTTGCAGCCACTCATTCCCAAGGAGAGGCGTTCATCTGCACACCAAATACTCTTGGCGCACTGTGAATTCATTAACTCCAGTGTTGGTTAAGCAGGCTTAGAACTGCACTAAGTGAACAGCCAAGGCTCTCACTAAGAATCACCCATGTGCTGACCCAGAGGTTACTCCCTCCCTCCAAGATAGATGAGCTGGCAGAGGCTACTCACACCCATTGTCCGTGGCCAGCTCCAGCAGCAGGCACCGAAAACAATAATGAAACTCAGGTTGTGTGGGCCTTCGTCAGGATGTTCTTCTATTTCACAGAGCTGGCTGAACTGCAACAAGGTCCTTCAAACAAGAGACTAGAAGAACAAACAGACCATTTTAACTGAATGAATAAACCAGTGAAATAATATAGATAAACATGTTACAGCTTGGTAACATGTTCATCTTCAATGGCTCGCTGGATTAATTTTGTCGTGTGATAGTCTATGTAAGATTATTCAACAGAAGTAGAGAGCTTTAGTTGTATTCTGAAAAAGGCCTAAGCACTTGTAAACTAATACAAGGTTAGAAATCATATGTGAATACATTTTTTGTTTTATTTACAATATTTTACAAATCTACTGCTATACGTTGACTTTAATTTAAACTGACTCAACAAATGCTATAAAACTTAGAGATGAAAGAGTTCATCTGAGTATTTTAGTGTGTGTGTGTGTGTGTGTGTGTGTGTGTGTGTATGTGTGTGTGTGTGTGTGTGTGTGTGTGTGTGTGTGTGTGTGTGTGTGTGTGTGTGTGTGTGTGTGTGTGTGTGTGTGTGCGTGTGTGTACACGTGTGTGTACGTGTGTGCATCTGAAAATAATAACTTGTGCTAAAGGCAGTTCCTAGTTCACAGGCAGAGTGGGAGAAGGCCTGTTGTTTGCTAGGTTAAAGACTCAGCTCTAAAGGTGGCCTGTATGTAGTCTAATCTGGTGTTGGATGTTGAAATCTAACAACTAGGACAGCAGTGCATATTCTGTTCATGCTCTTGGGACCAGGTTGCATTTTGTGAATCGATTATTGAGATAGACTTGTGTGTACTTTTCATTCATATACATTTACCTGCTGGGTACTGATGTTGTGACTCAAGACAGTACTCATTTGGTGCAGGTAAGACCTTTTCTTCATATTTGGTGGCAATGTGGGCCAGCAGTCCACACATATTTAGTTTACACTAGTGGGATTAAAACTTTTTCTGTGTTCCAGCTGTCACATTTTAGTGGCAGTGACTCCTTAGGTTTAACAGTTCCATAAGCAATTGGAATTTCAAACCCCAATTCTACCACTGACAATCACAATTTTGTGACAGTGACCTTTGTACTGTGATTATCTCTGTTAACTCTGCTTTGAGCTTATTAATCTATTTACTGTAGTGAATCTGTATGACTCCTTTGAAAATTTTATGGGTCTCTTAATTCCACTCATTCTTCTGGATAACCTTGACTGTTATAATTTGGATAAATCTGTTATTTATGTCATTCATACCTGTTATTTCTGTCATTCATACCTTTGCCATTGACTTTAAAGCCCTCTAGCCCATTTAACCCCCCACCTCCAATTGGACACTTTAAGTGGCTAGCTGAGTTTATCTTGAAAGGGTCTAGAGACTGCTGCAGGTTGCATGGGAGAAGTTGTCATTTATGGTTGTCATAGCAGGATCATATCCAACATATCTGAGAGGTATAGTATAGACTCAGTAAGTCAAACCCATCGGTAAAATTAAAAAGTACAAGCTGGTAATGGCAGTGATTTGCTAATTTGGGTACCAATTGAATAGGTGCAGTATTAGATACTGTCTACCATAGAAGAGGTCATCCTGATATGTCTGATCCTTACATTCAAGAGAAGATAAGGGTTTTACCTAGAACAGTGGCAAACTGTAAAATGGTGGACACTCATCCCACAGAGGGTTCCAAAAGAAATAAATCAGTAATATTGGTTTCAGCTTTTAACTGTAAGAACATGTCAAAGTTTCAAACAAGAGTTCAAATGGCCACTCTGTACAGTCACTCCCGCTATCAGAAGATTTACATGCAGGTAGCTGCCTCAGACCATGGTCTGAGGTCAGTATTATGCCTCTTCATCCATTAAGAAAAAGTTATACTGCATCCTTTATTATTACTTTTTTCTTTCTGATTCACAAAGTCCTGCTGAAAGAACAGACAGTCCATTGAAAAAATGTGGGTACTTTAAAAGTGACAGCTGTATTTGTGCAGGAAATTTATCCTGACCACAGTGCATGGTGATTTCATATGTTACACAGGAGCAACCAGCAAAATGTTGTGCTAGCGTCTAGTATAAGCAGTTTATAATACAAACATTCATTACTAGAATGGGGTTGATATTCAAAAGTCAATGTGTTATCCAGGTGAGGGTGTTAGAAATTTTTATATTTATTTATTTGCATTTTGTTGACAGCAATGATGTTGATTAGTAACAATGGTTATTCCTCATTATCCGAGTGCCCAGTGTCTAAAACTGTCAACAATGCAATGCATAAAAGGCATAAAACTATACTAAAATTTATAGGCACGGAGCACATATTGTAGGGTATATACTGAGACACAGATAAGATAAAACATGGGACTCCAATACACTTAAATGTTCACTAAAGAATTCCAGGTATAGTTCGTACTTTGTTTTACAATGCAACAAATATGTAAAACTACAGAGGTATGCGACTTACATAGTAAATACGTAACACTGGGTTTCACTCTCACATAAGAAATAATGACGATATGGATTTTTCCCAAAGTATCTGCATAAAACTGGCTCATATATTGAATAATAAGGTACTTAGAGCTCTGTCAGAGTATTTCTATCTTTCTTATACGTTCATAGGTTGGTACTAGGCTATTGGCCCTAGGGCCTATACAAGCCTAGCCATAACAATTCCCTGGATATTTCTTCCCATAATATTTACTTCCCTGGACCCCTGTCTAGCAGGGTGACTGACATGATCCCTGCAGTGAATTTTCTAACTCCCATCCAATCGTCAAGGTTACTTTTGAAGAGGACCAAGGAGGCACTCTGCTTGATATGTATGGGCAGTCTATTCCAGAGTATGGGGAGTCTCTGGGTCAAGAACCTATCCCTCCAGCATGTTTTGTTCATTGTGATGACAAGGTTTAGATCCCTGGAGCGTGTGGCTCTGAGGGATTGGGATTTCTTTAAGTGGATCATGTCCAACAGCTCAGGGTTTAACATGTCCTTGTATGTTAAGCAGAGATCACCTCTGAGTAGATGATATGCCACAGAGTATAGCTGGAGGTTTTTTTAGATGGTCAGCATAGGGCATCTGCTTTAGGCCTGTGATTCTTTTAGTGAGGTATTTCTGTGGCCTTTCCAGCTGTTGCAGATGTCTTGTGAGGTACATACCAAACAGGGCTTTGTACTCTATAATGGGGCTAATGAGGGATGAGTACAGTGGGAAAATGACCTCTTTTTTTCTGGATGAAAAGCCCTTATTGAAGAGCCACATAGAAGGATTTCCTGACTGTTGTGGCAATGTGGTTATCGAAGGTGAGACCACTCTCCACCTGTGTCCCTAAGTTTCTCATCACATTTTCGGTGTTCAGTGTACTGCCACCTATGTGGTAATTCATGGGTACATGTTTTTTTCCCAAAGAGGATAACTATACATTTCTTGGCATTAAGCTTGAGCCCATGGCTCTGGCACCAAACATCTGTTTCTGTAAGGCCCTTCTGCAGAATATCCACATAATTTGGGGATTCAATAATGGCTCCCAGTTTGCAGTCATCTGCAAACTTTGTTAGCCAGAGTCCCTTAGTGTTGGCCTGTACTTCAGAGAAGTAGATGCCAAACAAGAGCAGACCCAGGACTGAACCCTGAGGTACTCCACTTGTCACTTGTCTGGAGCTGGATTTGGAGTCGGCTACTTTTACAGTCTGGGTTCTGTCAGTAAGCCAGTTGGCAACCCATCGAGTGATGTACGGATTTATGTACAGCTTAATAAGTTTATCTATGATTCCAGAGTGGGGGATGGTGTTAAAGGCCTTGGTGAGGTCCAGATAGGCTGTGTGGACTGCCTTGCCCTTGTCCACAGCTCTGGAGACTGATTTGAAGAAGTCAGTCAGGTTCAGGAGACAAGATCAGCCCTTCACGAACATAAACTGGGTGAGGTCCAGTGTTTGAAGGTTGCCAATGTCTTTGTTTATAAGTTCCATGATAATGCATTCCATGCCCTTGCAGATCAGGTTTGTCAGACTGATTGGAAGGTAGTTCCCGGGATGTAAGGTGGATCGCCCTTGTGGAGTGGGATAACTGTAGCTGTGCGCCACTTAGTGGGCACGAAGCCTGAGGTGAGGCTATGATTAAACATGACACTTAGGTGAGGTGCCAGATCATCTTGTAGTCCACGTAGTACACAGCCCAGGATGTCATCTGGTCCCATGGATGCTGTATTCCTAGCTTTGGAGAGTGCAGTTTCTACCTGTGTGGCCGTGATTACTGGAATTTGACAATCTTTTGGTATTGAGATGGGCCCTTTAGAGGATGGAGGGGGGGGTGAAGTTGGCACTAAATCGATCTGCCAGGATATTGGCAATATCTTTGGGATCAGTATATTTAATGCCATTCTGTTGTAGCTCAGAGCATATCTGAGCATTGCCATTTAGATTCTTGACATAACTATAGAATGCTTGTGGTCGTCTTTGGAATCTTTGGCAATTTTATTTTCATAACTAACTTTGGAGGATTTTATGAGGGATCTCAGCTTCTTACTGAGGCTGGTAAGGGAGTTTTTTGCATCCTGGGATTTTCCTCTTTTTTGCAACAGTTTCTTTCTTCTGTTGTATAGTTTGTTTATGGCAGGGGACCACCAGATTGGCTTCCAATTCTTGGAGGAGAGCATCTTGCTTCTATGTGCTCGTAGTGTGCCTTAGTGTAGGATTCAGCAGTCGAACTTTCAGCTCCCGTCTTCTTGGGAGTAATGATGTTTGTCACTTCTGACTTGAGAAGCATGAAGTTGGCTTTGGAGAAGTTTTTTACGGAGGTTTCCTAACTGGGGGATGGGGGTGGGGTGTGGATGTCAAGGGTGATTTGCTTATGGTCAGACCTGACCAATGAGTGGGGTGAGGGGGTGACCACTAGTGTGGAGCATCTATCTCCCATGTTGGTAATGACCAGGTCTAGGATATTGGAGCCCCTGGTGGGACAATGGATTAGTTGATCCAGGGCATTGGAATTTATGAATTCCAAGAACCGATGGAAAAGGTGTTGGTACCCAAGTAGTTTTCCCAGTTAATGGCAGGGTAGTTGAAATCATCCAGTATTAGGGTGTTTGGTTGTATCTTAATATTTTCCAGTATGTTTAGAAAGGTGTAGTGAGAATCATGGGGCATGGTGGGGGATCTGTAGCAAGCTACAATTTGGATTGCAGTCTTACCTAGTGTTAGTTGCACCTGGAGAATTTCAGGTGCATTGTGTTGGGCAACTAGCCTGGAGGTGTGAAGTCAATCATTTTGTCCTTATACTGTGGTTTCATTCTGGACGAAGGCAGGATGCTACTCAGGTCTAGGGTCATACCTGCCTGGGCCACATGATCCGAGAGCTCTTCCATGTCTCTTTTCATGTAGTCCAGGGAGGCACGTCTCAAGTCATTCACTCCAACATGGACGATGACAGAGTCATATTTGTACTTGTTGTGGAGTGACTTGAGTGCATGCATTATGTGGCAGATCCTGGCAGCTGACAGGCAGCTAGCTGTAATTTTCTCCTTGTTCAGCCTGGTGAGTGGGACATCAGTATGCCTGACTATAGAGTCACCTATGACTAAAGTGTTGGGTATGTTGTCTTGTTTTAGGGGCTGTTGTTGGGTGGCACAGTGGTGTTGTGAGCTATGTGTCACTTTGGTTGTGACTCGTATTTGCATTTCAGCTTCGAAGGTCCTTGCTTCTTGGGCAGGTTAATGTTAAGGGCCTCTGCATATGTGGGTTTAGTGTTGGTATGTGTGGGTGTTGATGGTGTGGGTTTTGAAGGGCTATGTGTTGCTTGATGTGTAGTGCAGGTGTCTAGCACTGACTAGCACATTCTTAGCTGGAGAGAGCTTTGCTTCCAGTTTGTCTATGTAAGTGCATCTCTCGCAGGTTGTAGTGTTGGGTGGTAGGAGGAGAGGGTTGTCTGTGTACATGAGGCAGTTGCTGCATTGCCCCAGTATGCCCAGATTCACCAGGTGGACAGGAGAAACCACAGGAAGCTGACCCTTGGACATGCCTGTTTAGGTGCTTTTTTGTAAAGTGTAAGAGCTGTTTTCCCTTACCTTTGCAAGGTACTTTGCAATTGCAGGCTGTTTAGTGCCCATGATTAATTTCTCCTTATTAACAAGGAGAGTTGAGTGCTTGTATCAGTTTAAGGCTTCCTAGTGCTTTCCAGCAGGTACTAGAGCACGTACTAGTCACAGGGGTTCAGATTTTAGTGCTACTACTGAGAAACCAGCTAGTTCTAAAGGGAAAATTTGAAGAGCAGACTTTTTCGCACCTGGAATAGTTTAACTGTAGCCCCACAGTACTGCATGATGCGAAAAAAACACAAACACACGTGTTTTTAAGCCAGAAAGTTGAAAGGGATAGAAATCAGCCCAAAATGGCTAAAATTACAATTTCAGAGCTGGAAACCACTCCTCTCCCACTGGTAAGCAGTAGGACTTCCCTCTGCCATAGCAATATCTGGATAGCTCTGAACACAGAAAATGAAGTGCTGAAACCAGCAAAGCCTGGGATCTGGACTATACTAGCTAGGAAAGTTGGAAAATGAGCAAACAAGACAGTATTTTTTTTTTTGGTTAAAACAGGCTAAACAATGCAATAATACACTAAATAAACCTAGAAAAGGCTAACGCATTTGAGTGTGTAGCCCTTAACAGTAAATACAATTAAAACTCTACAAAATTAGCAATTTAAAACTTTTTAAATGAAGCATGGCAAGTGCACAACTGAAAAACGATTTAAAAGGCAGTAATACAGTAGAATAAGTAGCTAGTCTACATATATAGAAAAGTCTATATATACAGAAAAGCAGCTAAAACACACTAAAACTATTCAGATGCAGTGCAACCTAGACCACAGGATTTGTAGCAATATTAAGGTAAATACAGTTTTAATAAATGCACTAAAATATACTCTATATTTCCAAAATGTTTGAGAAGCACAGTCAGAACACAAGGATATTCAGGCAATTTTTTTTTTTTTTTTTTTAGGAAAGGGAGAATTCTCAGATGTTCTCTCTGTATTAGGTAGAATGAGCTAATGACACTAGACAGGGAGGAGTGTCCAGGGTCAAATTTAGAGTAGGGGCGGGCAACTGCAAGGCCAGCAGGTATAAAGACAAGATGCTAATACGGAGGGAGGGTGGGACAAAACACTACAGAAATGTTTATCACAAGTGAGCCAATAGCTATGAAATACAGTACAAGTATGCAGTATACAATAAAATTGCTATAAATATCTAGAATAAGCAATAGCTACTACAAATAAGCAAAAAAACAGGCTACTTATTGCTATATATCACAGATCAGCTGCTCCTCCTCAGATAGCTCTGTGTGTAATGGCTGAAACACTCAAGTTAACTTCTTAACAGAAAGTTGAAACCTGAAACAACTTTAAAAAAAGCTCAAAAGAACAAATGAGGTGTTTTCTCCAAGCCATAGCCCTGGCAACCCAACTGGACAATGACCATAAACACTAAACTCTCACTGAAGTGGGGGATGGTCTTTGCTAACTAAGATGGCCTGGACAATGAGCTCAGAAAACAGGCCAGGACAATGAGCTCAGAAAATAATTGTCAATTATATCTATATAAAACTAAATGCTCTATTAATTATGTGTTTTCTCTCTCATTGAGGTAACCATGGAAATAATGTCAAATGTAGATGTTTGAAGTTGTAGTTCAGCATTAGAGACAAAATGGATTTAATGCAGCACTGCATATCCCCATAGTACAAGTAACCATGTAAATTAGCATGTCCACTGATGATAAAACCCACTGAGACTATAAAAAAAGTGTGCCTGAAGTATGTACATTGGAAGTACCATAGCAGCTTGAGTAACATTTGTTCTAGTCATATAGTCACAGCCAGTTGGCTATTTACAGAAATGCTTGCAGTGAAAACACAAGTGGGAATTTGGAAAATGATGTTTAGGGAGGGGAACAAGCTCTCCTGCATCCCTGACATGGGAATCCTGTCACCTCACCTCAGATCTCTATGTATGCTTCCTCTAAGTTCACATAAAAGTATATTTAAAGGTCGGAGATTATTTAGTATGCTATCAATGAGATAAAAAAAAATGAACTTTCGCATTTGAACAGGGAGGTGCTGAAACACAATTAGCTATAGCAGTACCATGTAAGAAAATACCTCACATAAAGCATACATGCAATTGCCAACATTTATTCAGAACACTGGTGATGATTAATCTTGTAATCTTGCTTATAAAGACTATATGTTTTATATGGAAATACTACACATGTATGCTGAACGTTTGGAAGAATGTTGTTGGAAACAGTAAGGCTCTTCTAGGTAATAAAAATTAGATACATGATTACTTATATAAAACGTAAAAATCAGGGAACCCCATCTCACTTCATTAAACAGGATAATATATTTTAAAACTGGTGTATGGTTATATCAGCAGTAGAAGCAAAATCAAAATGTTGTCCACTTTCCATTTTCTCACAAACTGTTACTTTGTAAACATATTTAATATAGGGGCACATGCACTAATATAAAAGATTACAGGCTATTGAATAGTGGCATGTTGATGTGTTGAAATGTAACGATAGTGCACAATATTGCACATAGATGACAGAGAATGCAACTGTTGGTGATAACTGAGTAAGAAGAATGCTACACAGCAAGATATTCAAGAAACTACATGAAATGCTGCAAGACACAGAAGGACTACAAGTGCACACTGGGAAATCTAGGAGTTATACTTTGTCTTGATGAAGCCAGATTAAGGCATAGCCTTAAATAGTGATTTCAGTTTTACAAGTCGTACCATTATGAATTTGTGATATGGATGTTGCTAGAAAGGAGATCTTAAAATGACAAGGAAGTGCAACAAAGTTTTATTTTGCTTTTACTCCCCCTTCTCCAGAACCTGCAAGATGTCTCCTCTGCTTTCATCTAGTTGGCCCATTTGTTTTGTCATAATAGGAGCTGGATGTTCCCAGGCTAGGAAATAGCCATACTTTCCAATTGTTCCAACCTGAGAATCCCTATTCACCCAGCATTTTCCAGTGAACGTTAAAGGGTATGAATTAGACCAGCTTGCTAGTACTGGGAGCACAGCCACCCATTTCCCCTGAGGAACATCCCCTTCTCCTCACTCATATACTACTGTCACCTTGCAGCCACTCATTCCCAAGGAGAGGCGTTCATCTGCACACCAAATACTCTTGGCACACTGTGAATTCATTAATTCCAGTGTTGGTTAAGCAGGCTTAGAACTGCACTAAGTGAACACCCAATGCTCTCACTAAGAATCACCCATGTGCTGACCCAGAGGTTACTCCCTCCCTCCAAGATAGATGAGCTGGCAGAGGCTACTCACACCCATTGTCCGTGGCCAGCTCCTGCAGCAGGCACCAAAAACAATAATGAAACTCAGGTTGCGTGGGCCTTCGTCAGGATGTTCTTCTGTATCACAGAGCTGGCTGAACTGCAACAAGGTCCTTCAAACAAGAGACTAGAAGAACAAACATACCATTTTAACTGAATGAATAAACCAGTGAAATAATACAGATAAACATGTTACAGCTTGGTAACATGTTCATCTTCAATGGCTCGCTGGATTAATTTTGTCGTGTGATAGTCTATGTAAGATTATTCAACAGAAGTAGAGAGCTTTAGTTGTATTCTGAAAAAGGCCCAAGCACTTGTCAACTAATACAAGGTTAGAAATCATATGTGAATACATTTTTTGTTTTATTTACAATATTTTACAAATCTACTGCTATACGTTGACTTTAATTTAAACTGACTCAACAAATGCTATAAAACTTAGAGATGAAAGAGTTCATCTGAGTATTTTAGTGTGTGTGTGTGTGTGTGTGTGTGTGTGTGTGTGTGTGTGTGTGTGTGTGTGTGTGTGTGTGTGTGTGTGTGTGTGTGTGTGTGTGTGTGTGTGTGTGTGTGTGTGTGTGTGTGTGTGTGTGTGTGTGTGTGTATTTAACTTCTATTTTCATGCATGCCCACGTACCTTGAAACTGTAGGAGTAGTAGGTGAAAAGACCAATGAAAGAACACTGGTTAGGACAGACTGGCATATATCTAACACTTTGCCAGTCAAAATGATGACTTATTATACACTGGTTACATTAGCAATGCATGAGAAACTTTTGAGAAACACTGAAGCAGGGGTCAAGTGACAGAGATTCAGAGACAATGCAGTCACTGTAGGCAAGGACAAATATTTGAAAAAAGTCGCACAAGTGGGACCTCATAAGTAATTAATATTTAGATTCTGAGTGTCTTTTGCTTAACTTGTATACTTCACTCATTCAAGAGTAATATAATTGAAGTTAGAATAGGCAGAATATATAGTGTTATAGACCCCATGCTGCTGTATGCAGAGAAATGTTAGTCCCTGTATTTGGATTCGTCAGTGGAGTACCTATTAAATTAAGCTTTTATTGCACTGTGCTCTACATCTGCACATGTTCATATGTTAAATGTGGTCTGAATAGTTTACAATAACCTTTTTCTTGCATTAGAGTCCCCATTAAGAATTTTTATCAGCATTGCATATATTGAGCACCATGATATAGTAAAGTCATGACAATAAAGAAGACTTGCCATTAAACTGTTCCTCAGTAGCGTACAGTTTTTCATATTTTACTTATTTAGATTTATGTTGTTAATATCTTAAGACCTAGACATAAAGGATGTATTCATCTGAAATAGCTGTGATGTTGTCAGAGGCATTCAGTTCAGTACACTTTGAAAGATATAAATGTATTATTCATGCCTGACATAGTAAAAATACTGGCTTCAAGAAAAGCCTTATGGCTTGAACTTTAATCAACATGGGACAGTGACTTGTTAAAGCTATAAATAAAGTTAATGAGTTCCTTTACTATTTGCAAAACATAAAAAGATCATAGCTATACAAGTACTTACCCAATTAACTCAGGTGGGAGATGTGTACCTAATTTGACTGATAACAGGGTCATTCATGTTTGTTAACATTTTAAGCACGGTACTTAAGGTGTCATCACTGCATTGCATGGAAGCTCAGCATCTAACAGGTTATAACAGAAAGAGACCTCACTTACTGTTGCAGAGCACTTCTAAGACAAAGGTGGAAATATATGTCTGGTTAATTCAGACATTAGCAGAGAGCAAGGCAAGGGAGGCCTTTTTCTTGCTAGTGATAAAGGAAAATGCGTAGCTGGAGTGAAGAATTTACAGAAGGAAGTTTCTGTAGATGTGCTGTATGAGCTGAAGAAGGAGATGGCTTTACTTGTGTAACTTCTGCCTGCTGTGCTAATAATAATAATAATATAATAATAATAATAATAATAATAATAATAATAATAATAATAATAATATAATAATAATAATAATAATATAATTCCTGTTTCCAAGAGACATGACACTAATACATGGATTGAAGAGATGGTTCTGAGGAGAAATAATGTGCGTGATACAATACACTTGTAACTTAGAGGTGTCATTATGATTCAAAATAAATCTAAAATAATTAATGTAAGTCCACTAGTCTTTATCAAATCTGTTTTAGTTTATTGTTGTATTTTAATAATTTATTAGTTTTTTAAAAATCTAGCAGCGAAACCCAAAGAGACAAGTTGAAACCATTGCAAATTCACATCTATGAATGTTAACAAAGTCAAATGTTTTAAACAATGAATCAACTAATGCGCATGTCCGGAAGTCACCAGAGCATTTGAATGAACATTGCACGAAACACAGAAACAAATCTATACATTAATACACATAACTTATACAAGAAATACAACTTTTCCAATGATTTTGCAGGGGGGGCAACTCCAAGATTGCACTACAGTGTGGAAAACGGTTAATTTCCCGATCCTCAGAGTACCTACATCTCTATTCACAATAAATAAATACAAAAAATGTTTTCTCTTACATATTATCCTACACTGAAGAAGATGTCTTTCTGAGTTTACAGCTATGTCCATTCAAATTATTTGATTACTTCTGGATGTGCACATTACTTGATTCATTGTTTCAAACTTTCAACTTTGTTAAAATTCGTACATGTGTATTTGTGACATTTTCATCTCATCTTTATGACTTTTTCTGTTATAGTATTTTGAACTACTAAAGTAGTTCCATACACACACACACACACACATATATATATATATATATATATATATATATATATATATATATATATATATATATGCACCCATTTAGGTCCTGTTCATTATGTAATTTATTCCATTTGCATTTTATTGATTTCTTGTTCTACCTGTAGCCAGGGCTGTGGCTGAAAGGATGCAAAAGACCTGGTCATCCAAACAAATTAAGTGTTGTAGAACTGCATTTGACATCATTAGCTCAATGAGAGGAAGGAGACTGTTAGTGCTTCTGGATAGTGAGTTAAGGATCAAATGTGTCTGTAATAGGATTTACTTATTCAGTGAGTGCCTGTTTGTCAAGTCACACTTCACTAAACCATCTCACATAAAGATAGATTCCGCAGCTAAATAATACTTTTGAATTCAGTTTTCAAAATGTTCTCTGTGCATGCCGCAGTCATTTTTCACTACAATAATCTTTAACTGTAAAGGCATTTTTTGATAGATTGTTCTCACTGTACTGTACTTAAGACCAAAATATAATTTGATTTATAGGATTCCTTGGTTAAAAAAAACTGAAGAAAATACTTATACTAAGAATTCAAAAACAACATTTTGTTTCTGGCAAATTTTTACAGTATATCAGAAGCAAAAGACAGACTCATAACAAAAACCCACACACACACAAACATACACAAAAAGATTGTCAGTAGTAGAAAACAATTGACAAATTGGGTAAATATATTATTAAGCAACTGCGGAACTCATCTAGTCCAGTGGCTATACTCTGATTCTCTTGTGCTATAAATGAATTAAAATAAAAAATTCACACTCTGGAATGTGCTGCTCTTCCTATATTTATGTGTGTGTGTGTGTGTGTGTGTGTGTGTGTGTGTGTGTGTGTGTGTGTGTGTGTGTGTGTGTGTGTGTGTGTGTGTGTGTGTTAATCTTTATATATCTGCATATATTTATATATATAGATATATATAGATAGATATAGATAGATAGTATGGATTGTCAATACAGGTAAGTGGGGTTGGGGGGTAAGAATGTGTTTGTGTATATATCTGTGTGTGCGCACGCATGTTTGTTTGTGTGTGTGTGTGTTTGTGTGTGTGTGTGTGTGTGTGTGTGTGTGTGTGTGTGTGTGTGTGTGTGAGAGAGAGAGTGTCAGTGTTAGGGTCGGTGATGAGTGAAGGGTGTTGTGTGTTTGTGTGTGAGTTTGTGTATTTTAGGATAAGGATTAGGTTAGGGTATAGATCATAAGATCATAGGAGGTTACTAGGCTGTCGACCCGGAGGTCATTTCAAGCCTAGCCATTTCATCCCAATGTAATACCATAGATACTCTAGTCAATACCCATTACTGTATTTATTAATGACTGCACATGTCTAGGAGTGTCTGGGCACTATCCCTGGTAAGAATTCACTGTGTCTCATCCACTCGTCCAGGTTTCTTTTGAACAATGTTATAGAGGTGCTCTGCTTCACATGAATTGGCAGCCTATTCCAAAGACACGGCATTTGCTGGGAGACAAATCTGTCCCTCCAGCATGTCCTATTCAAGTCGCAGGCCATATGTAGGTCCCTGGAATGAGTAGCTCTAGTCCCTTTTGATTTACGGATATGCACTAAATTCATTAGGTTTGTGTTATAGATTGCTCTGTAAGCTAGGCATAAGTCTCTCCTAAGAAGTCTATATGATACTGAATATAGTGACAGGGACTTTAGTCGGTCTGTGTAAGGCACCTGCTGGAGTCCCTTGATCTTCTTAGTTAGAAACTTCTGAGATCTCTCAAATTGCTGCAGGTGCTTTGTACAGTACATGCAGAAAGGGGTGTTATACTCAGTTATGGGCTGAATAGTGATGAATGTAGAGAGATTGTAACCTCCTTTGCTCTAGAGGTGATGCCTTTGCTAAGCAAGTGTGCTACGTCGAAAGCCTTCCTTACTACAGTAGACACAGGATGGTCAAAGTTAAGGTTGCAGTCTACTTGTGATCCCAGATCACTTACCACTTTGTAGGTACATAGGGTATTGTTGTTAATTTGATAGTGTGAAGGAACATTGTTTTTCCCAAAGGGAATGACAATGCATTTCTTTGCATTCATTTTGAGACTGTGACTAAGACACCAGTCATTGGTCTGTGTAAGACCCTCCTGAAGTGTGCTGACATCATCTAGGGATTCAGTAATTGCACCCAGTTTGCAGTCATCCACAAACTTGGCCAGCCACAGCCCTTTCATTTTGGCCTGACCTTCTGAGAAGTATATACCAAACAATAGGGGGCCCAGCACTGACCCTTGTGGCACCCCACTAGTGACAGGTCTGCTGGTTGATGTGGAGTCACCCACTTTGATAGTGTGAGACTGGTTTCTGAACCATTTGGCAACACATCTTACAACAAAGGGATTTACATTCAGTTTGCTAAGTTTATCTGTAATTCCTGATTGTGGGATTGTGTCAAAGGCCTTTGCTAAGTCAGGGTATGCTGTGTGCACAGATTCACCCTTATCAATGACCCTGGTCAAAATTTTGAACAAATCCACCAAGGTATAACAGGCAGGATCTTCCCCTGACATAGCAGAATTGGGTCAGATAAAGGGTTCGGAGGTCCCCTGTGTCTTTATTTATGACGTCTATGATGATGTGTTCCATGGCTTTATAGATGAGGCTAGTCAGACTTATGGGTCTATAATTCCCTGGGTCTGTTGCTAAGTCACCTTTGTGGAGGGGAGTAACTGTTGCTGTTCTCCATTCCACAGGAACAAAGCCAGTGGTTAGGCTGTGATTGAATAGGGTACTTAATGCTGATGCTAGTTCATGTTTCAGCCTGTTTAAAAGACGGCCTGGGATGCAGTCTGGTCCCATAGAGATTGTGATTTTTGCCTTAGACAAGGCTTTAATGACCTGCTCTTCAGATATGTGTGGGGGGGAGAGAAGGTTTGTGATAAGTTTGGAGGGGATAATGGAGTGAAATTATCACCAAATCTGTCCGCTAGCAGGTTTGCTATCTCTGCAGGATCAGTGTGTGTGATACCGTTAGTCACTAGTTTGTCACATGCTTGGGTCCTACCTTTTAAGCTACATACTTAGCCACAAAAGGCCTTATGATTATCCTTGGCTGTGATAGCTAAGTTTTTCCTCAAAGTTACCCTAAGAGGATTTGACACGCTGTCGTATTTACTTGTTGAGACTGAGGAGGGTGCTTTTCCATTGTCATGGCCCCGCCTTATTTTTCTTAGACAGCAACTTTTTGCTTTCATTGTAAAGTTTGTTGATGCTGGATGTCCACCAGGGTGGCTTTTTTTACTTGGGGCTCTGGCTTTGATTCTTTGGAAAAGCCAAGTCTATACACTTATACAAGTGATTGTACAAGGCTTTAGTGTAAGCTTTGGTGTAGTTACCACTTCCAGCTGGGTTGGGGATTGGAATCCATTTGTACCTTCCCTAGGAGTGTATAGTTTGCTTTGGTGAAGTTTTTTTAGTCTGACTTCACCCTTTGTGAGTTCTGGTGTTAGTGCCAATTTGAAGGCAACTGATTTGTGATCAGATTTAACTAATGAGGGTCCGACAGTTGCAATGATGTATCTGTTTGTCATGTTAGTGAGGACCAGATCTGGTATGTTTGTTCTTCATGTTGGGATTTGAACAATTTGTTCCAGGGCATTTGAGTTAACAATGTCAGGGAACTTTTGCGCTAGTGAGTTGAGGCTATTGTAGGCTTCCTAGTTGATGGTGGGATAATTGAAATCCCCCATTACCATAGTGTTTGGCAATAGCTGGATTGACTAAAGTTTAGTCAAGTAGGCCTCATGTGCATTATGATCCATGGAGGGGGATCTGTAACTAACTATGACTTGAATGGGTGTCTTACCCACAGTAATCTGAACATGGAGTAACTCCATGGAGTTGTCTAGTCTAACTAGTCAGGAGGTGAATTTATCTGTAATATAAATAGAAACACCACCTCCTTTGGTTCTCACAAGTTCGTTTTGCAGTCTGAAGGTGTGGAAATCATTGTAGCTTTGCAAGGCTGAGGTACTCTCTGAGGCCTTGAACCAGGTTTCTGTGACTGCACTGACATCTTCTTCCTCCAGTGATAGAAGTGCTTTGACGGTGTGTAGTTTTTGGTTTAAGCTCCTAGCGTTTAACAGCATAACCCTTATTTTGTTATGGTTGGCAATTTTCTCGTCAGCAATTTTGTTTTTGAGACATTGTCTATAAAAGGCTCTATGGTGGAGGCAAGATCCTTTGCCAGCAGCTGAAAGCCTAGTGGTGCCAGGTGCAAACCATCTCTGGCAAAGCAGTGAGCTTTGTTGATCATGTCATCCCAGGCTGAAAGAAACTGGATCTCCTTTGAATGACACCAAAAACTAAGCCAATTATTGAAACTGATCATTTGTTTGTTTATACTGTGACATCATTCTAGGTGAGGGTAATATGTAGCTCAAGGCTAGGGACATACCTGCCTGGGACACATACTCAGAGAGTTCAATCATGTCTCTCTTCATATAGTCCAGTGAGGTACAGCTTAGGTCGTTCAGTCCAGCATGAGCCATGACAGAGTCATAATGGTACTTGTTGCCAAGAGATCTGAGTCCATATGTCATCTGATGAATCTTGGTGCTGGGCAGGCAGCTGACTGTGACTTTCTCCCTATATAACCTGGTGAATGGGACATGCATATGTCTCAGTATGGAGTATCCAGTGACAAGAAAATTTGGTATTTGAGTGTTATGCCTTAACACTTGGTAGGTAAGACACAGTGTTGTTGTGTGAGTTTGTGAATGATTGTGTTTCTAACTCATAATGGTACGTGTTGCCGAGAGAGCTGAATCCATGTGTTGTCTGATGAATCCTGGTGCTGGGCAGGCAGCTGACTGTGACATTCTTCCTATATAACCCAGTGAATGGGACATCCGTATGTCTCAGTATGGAGTATCCAGTGACAAGAAAATTTGTTTTTTAAGTGTTATACCTTTATGCTTGGTAGGTGAGACGTACTGTTGTTGTGTGAGTTTGTGAATGATTGTGTTTCTGAGTCTGTCTTGTGTACTGGCAGTGTTACTGGAAGGTATAAGGTTATGCTGCGGGAAGGGGCAGCATTAGTGTTAGGGCTTTGGTTGGTATTGTGTATTTTTGGCATTATGTGTTTTAGTGGTGCATTGTGGTTATTACCCTAGTCGAGTTTCTGTGCTTGTTTGTAAAAGAAAACATATGTATGTATAAATATCTGATGTGTCAAATAAGTGTTTTGTCAAAAGTGTGCTGGGATTGGGAAAATGACCTTATGATAAAAAAAAAAAAAAAAAATTCTTACCAAATTTTTCAGAATGGCATGTGCTTGTAAGGTGGTGCTGGGTAGGAACAACCTTACTAATATATGACAGTCCATGCTCAAGCAGGGGATCAGACATGTTACATGTGTTGCCACCAGGATGGGTAAGAGCGAGTTACTGTGTGTGGCCATGCTCAAGCAGGGGATCAGAGATGTTACATGTTGCTGGCCCATTGGTATAACAGTGTGGTACTATACATGAGTACATACACATGAGCACACACACACACACACACACACACACACACACACACACACACACACACACACACACACACACACACACACACACACACACACACACACATGCATGTGCTCAAGTGCTCACACACACACAACCATTGTCAGGATGAAATGCCTGTCACTGGTACTTTCTTTGTTTAGCATATGTCATGTGATTTCCATCAGGTAACACTTATCCAGTGAGACAAACAACCTCCCCCCCCAAGATGGGTGAGATGGCTTTCATTGATCACTTCCATTCTCCTCCACCTCCTTCTGCTCCTCCAGCATCAAGGAGTGAAGCTTGTTTATAGCTCATTAAGGAGTCCGTGTATACATTCTGTACCAACTCATAATCATCTCCCAGCCAAAAGCAGCATCAAACTGAGAGCTCTACTTGTCAAGTGTTAACTCAGAAAGTATACATATTTAAAAATGGGTCTGCTTTCTGATGTTTAAGGCTATATTTCAGAGCATAACAGAAAGACTGTTGTGGATTTGCAGCCAAACTTCAGCAGAGATTCCTAGTTTTCAAATACAGATGCAAGCTTGAAGCAACACTTCATTATGTCTGCAGCAGTGGGTATTGAACATCATGCTTTTTATTTTATTGGCGCTATTTTTGTGTATTGCTTCATCCTACTACTTTCCTTCCCAGTGTCTGCTGTCTCTATTGGGTCTGCCAGTTTCTCCATTTCTCCTAGACTTACTCCAATGCAGATTGGGCCAATTGAAGAATCTAAGGGTGTTTTGGGGGTCTTGGCAATCACCAGTCACCACAGTTTTATACTTTAGCCTAGCCAATTACTCCTCCCATTGCAGTTTTTGTGGTTGCATCTGAAGGAAGGACATGTAACGGAGGCTTGGGATATGCAGTGCATCACCCCACCTCCACATCAGTTCATCAATTCCCACCACACTTTCTTATCCTAGGACAATGTCCCTCAGTGTGATACATCCAGTTTCCAATAGGGATTACCACAGGGAATACCTGTGTAAAGGCACACCCGTCCCTTCCTGCTGCTTCATCAGTCACCTGAGCAGCTAATCAAATTCTGATCAGTTGGGATATAGTCAGTGATATATCTTTCTATGACAGTAGAGTGGCTTTATCTTCCTCTGTTACTATTGAATAAATATTGCTAGACAAAGTTAAAGTAAAATTATCAAAGAAAGCTTTATTGGGGTTTTTTTTGTTTGTTTTTTAAATAGGAAGGGGTTTACTGAAATGTAGGAGACACAGGATCTAATATAGGTACATGTTTCAGCAGAACTAGCCAATGAGAAATAAAAATCATTATGGCAGTGTCTGTTTTGAAGGAAGTCTAACCTCTGATTAACAACACTTAAATCTCTTTATGAGACCGACAGTGCCTGTGATGTCTACATGGGGGTTAGAAATGCAGATCGCCACATGAAAAGAAATTCTTTCCCCTTTCAGGGACACACTAGTGACTCTCATAAATGAAACTGGTAAACCAGTTCCAACCCAACATTTTTTTGTCTACATGTGTGTAGACTGCCAACCATCTGAGCATCTGCACTATGTCTCTCATAAAGGAGACAAGAGTTACCAGGCATTACAACTGCATAAAGAACAGTAAAAAAAAAAAAAAAAAAAGGAGGAAAGAATTTATGATTCATGTATTCACTAACTTTAAATCATGGATTTTTAAAAGGAGATGAAGAAGATACAGACAGATAAAGTAGTCCATCATCCTGTTTGTGTGCTTTAGATAATGTCAAAAAGAAATACAGATGAGATGGCAGAAATCTTCACAAGAAAGGTTTGCTTGAGGTAAATAGGCACCTCGTATTACTGCTGAGTAATTTACAAATTGCTGTCATCTAAATGAGAGCAATAAAAAATATACGCCTGTGTCATTGTGGGCTTTTTGTCACTTTTCTGTAGTGCATCAGTAAATTGTGCCAAATCACCCTCATCCAGTTTTCTAAGTGCCACAATCAGACGCTAAGCTACGAGGAAGTCAGTTATCTAGATATGGGTTTGCTACTTTTCCATTGTTACAGTGAATTCCAATAAATTCTTCTGAAACTATTATCCTTTCAATAAATAAAAAATGCCACCAGAAAAGTAACACTTACTGCAGATAGTGGCTTTAACACTACCATTTTTACAGCATGAAGTTTCTTTGTGCTGTATGTGATATTGCTCATTGAGACAGTAACACAAAACAGTACAACGATGCAAGGAGTACATGAGCTTATGCAATATAATTAAAAGTAGGAGAGACTGTCGGGACTAAAAGTACTTAGTGCGCAAATGTGCCATATGAGGAAAATAATGAGATTCTCATCCAAATTCCTATCCATCCACTGTTACCATAGAGCTGTAACATCCCATGAGATTTAATTTTCTGTTCTTTTTTATTGCTTGCTGGTAAGCTTAGTCTCCAACTCTTCTGTGTAAGAAAGCTCAATAAACTTTGAAAAAGACTTGATAATAAAATTGTACTTTTAATTATAAATGCAAATTATTACTAATATATTTATTTGATTACTTCATTGGTGCCCCAGCTGTTCCCCATAATATTTTACCCTAAATTTTAGAGTACAAAAAATAGCACGATGCATAAGAAACCCAGACAGTTCCTGTGATACAAGCAGATGCACTTTACAAAAGACTGAAAAATGCATTTTGGTAGACTAAATAAACCAGCTTAATGAATGAGCTGAAGTGCAGGTTATATTTGTAGGCATTTTAGTTAAGCAAAAATGTAGGAAATATTTGGATATATTTGATGGCCATTACTAAAAACAGAGAGATGGAAGGTTCTTCGCATTCCAATCCCAGAAGAGGGACTAGAGCCCATCATATAAATATATATATATATATATATATATATATATATATATATATATTTTTTTCCCCCTACCTTTTTGCTCAATTAAAAGGCCTGCAGGTATAAATTGCATTCAGCTCATTCACTAAGGAATAATTGATCAGGGGGCATTGACCAGTGAGCTGGCAGCAGGAGATAAGGGATCAACCAAACAAAAGAGCTGAAGTTCATCCTCCAGGACATAGCAGATAAAAGAAACCAGCCTAGGAAATCAGCAGATGCAGTAACCTACCAAAGGGTAGCTGTACCAGGAACAGCCATTGGGTATGTGTAGTACGTTGGGGAAAATAAGTGAAATAATGAAATCAGTTGGTTTGCTGGGCCTGTAACTAGTCTAACAGCTGCCACTACAGTGAAGAGTTCATTGGTACCTCATTTTTACCTGTTGGAAGAAAAAAAGTCAGGCCATGAAAGGGCAAAAGTGAGCTGGAAGCCGAAAACCTTGTGTACCAGTTGAGTAGGATCTTCAAATTAGCCAGTTATAGCCAAGAATGACATAAGAACCAGACACTGGAAAATGAATTAATAGGTTAGTGGTGGGTTGGCAAAACTTGAGAGCCCTGGCAACTGAACTGAATCTTAAAGACAGGTATATTTTTTCAGAGACTGAAAGATGGGGAAATGTGGCTGCATAGAGTTGGCACATCTACTTATGTCATCCAGTGTAAATTGCAGACTTAAGTGCCTTCCCCCTGTGGTCCCAATATGGGGATGGGGACAAATGAAACTACAGATCCTATTGCATGTATCATTCCTGCTGTTGAACTGTCAATAAGAGAGAGAAGCAGCACTGAGAGCACTGCTGTCAGGGCCTGCCCTCTAACTGCCATCCAAGGGGCAATGGGTCAAGGGATGGCCTGTGTGTATGTATATACAGATAATGAATGTCAGTTTGCATACATGCAGTGCTAGACTCAGGAGTAGAAAGGAGAAAAAGGAGAAACATCAGCGGTATCCCACCATGGGGTACCATTCACTGTACTTAGTCTTGAAGCCAGGTAGTGGAACTGACCAGCTGTTTATCTCCTCACAGATGTCATTATTAGTGTTATGAAAAGAATACTCAGTGCCTAAGAAGTGTGAATACTAGAGGGTGTACACAAAGAGGCCAGTTACCAATGGAGTCACCCAGGGTACTGTGCTGGGACCTCTCCTGCTTGTCTTCTACGTTTCTGAAGTAAAAAAACAATAGTAAAGGTTTTTTGCTGACTATGTTTGCAGATGATTGTAAGCTAGGAGCAGTCATGGAATCCTCAAATGACCTAGCTATTCTGCAGAAAGATTGTCCTAAATAACTCATGCCAAAACCATGGACTGAAACTAAATACCAAAAAATGCATTGTCTTCTATCCCAGGGAACTACCACATTAACAATATGCCTCTAACAGTTGACCCAGTTGTTTCAGGATTTGGAAATGTATGTGGACAGTGGCCTAACATTTGATCAACATGGCTCCACTGTTGTATGAAAGTCTTTTTATTTTGCACATAAAGAAAGGGATTGTGTCTAGACCTAGTGATGTCATTGTCCCCCTTAACTCAGCCCTCATTTGGCCAGTCATTGAATATAATGCTCCCTTTGGCATGTATCCAACCAGGCACATGCAACTACTGGAATGTCCACTGATACCTTACTAAAAGAATACAAGGCCTAAACAGTATGTCATACACAGACCAACTCAAAGTCCTGTCACTATACTCGGTATCATACAGATCGCTAAGAGATGACCTGTGTCTGTCATACAAGGCATCTTCTGGCCCTATAGTGATGGATTTAGTGCACATCACAAGTAAAATAGCATCAGAAATAATTGATTCTTCTGCAACATAAACAGAATGCTTTGGAAGGACCGGTATATCCTGCAGAGATTATCGCTGTTCTGGAACAGACCTCCCATCTACATAAAACAAAGTTCATCCCTGTCCATATACAAGTGCAACTTGGTTCTGTAGATGGGAAACAGAAAGTTTACTACAGAACTGCCCCTGTACTACTAATGGACAGAGGCAGCTTCTAAAGCATGGGTCTCCTCAGATTATCTATTGTATGATCCCATTTATTCTCATTAGGGGTAATAGATAATTATCAACCATGGGATGGGTAAGGCCAATCTTGAACCAAATGAGATAGGTTAATTCAAGCACAAAAAGGGAAATTGGGTAGGCTTAAAATGGCCCACAGGGATAGGTAAGGAGGGAAATGTTTTCTATCAAATAAGAGAGAGAAGCTGCCCTGTTATCTTCTCTAGAATGTAAAGAATAGAGGGGTGTAAAAGTCTAGAGTATAATAATGTATTCAAAACAAGAAGAAGTGATGGTTTATTTGGGAAAAGACAAAAAGACATACTGTGGAATGGACAGGTTGTGATTATAAATGGATATAGTGCAAAGCAGTATGGAAAGATAGTTGGGACAGGGCTAAAAATTAAATAATGATAGGGAAGTAGGAAACTAGAAACAGATATGTATGCATAGACATAGGACGGTCATTGGAAAGGGTTTTGGAATAAGATTCACAAGAGAAATGTTTATGTAGGAAGTATAATACTAGAGTAAGAGGGGTGGCTGGGAATTGGAGGTAGGGTTGGGGTGCAAAGTTTAGCATAATAGGCTCCCCATCCAGAGGTCAATTTATAACTGAGATCAATCAGTTTATAGCCAGAACAAAGCAATTAAGAAAGAGATGCAAGTAAAACAGGTTGTCTGCCATTTCCTGAGACTAAAAAACTTGCATATGCAATATAGTCTACTGGTCAAGCAAAAGAGGACAGTAGCCAGCTTAGTAAAAGGTCCTCAGAATGCACAGACTATTTCACAGAGATTTGCAATCACAGAGCAGGCACATATTTAACTGATTAAAATTAATATGCAGCAAATTTCTTCTTGAGAAATATGCTTACATTAAACATTGACTAAATTCTCAGTAAACTTGGTGTAGGACCTTATTGTGGAGCTCCTGCAATATCAAGGTCAGACGTAGTGACTGTAAGAATTTCTCTATGAAGGAAGATAGTGATTAAGTGTAAGAGGAGACAACACTGAGGGGATATTTAGCAATATATACTACTACTTATTTAGCAAATGAATATGCAGCACCCATTGTTCTATTAAATTGTTAAGAGAACTGGAGTAATATTTAAAAAAATGCCACTGATTTTATATCTTTGTCTTCCCATTATATTTCACATTGTCCAGAAATGTTGAGCAAAGAAGTTGAGAGGTATGGTGAAATCAAGAAAAAATGTGAAAATGCAAATAATAATCAGATCACTAGGAGCAGAAGGGGCCTCAAGGAGACTATAAACATTTATTCTAGTATCTTTGGTTATTAGATTTCTGAAGACTCAGAATCCATTTTACTGACATGCTGTCATTGAATCCTGGACTATGACAGGCATGTTTAAATGTTAAATCTCAAAGAAAGGAGTTGTAGTCCACAGGAAACCCAACTAGATTGTCTGTAGATTTTTTTTCTTCTTTCAGATTTATGAATATTAAGTGGTCTAGAATGAAGGCTCATGACCCTTTGGGAAAAAGTCCAGCAATGGACATCTTATGGCTCTGAGATGCTATAAATTTCAGTGGGTTAGAAACAACATGGCTTTTTGAACCACAACACAACCTCCTATTCCGAATTCATAACTCTAATGACCAAGGCTAGAGCTAGTGTATTTAAGGGTCTGGGCTTTCCCTGTTGTAAAGTTGCATAAATTCTGCTTTGCCGGCCTTATCTGTGATTACCTACTTTCCTCTTCACTGAGAGCTTCACAAGCTTAGAGCATGAGGTGAGTGCGGGTGTATGACATTTGGGCTTCACCAATTTCTTTCTTTATCTTTCCCATGGAACCACCTGTACATTTTAAGACTACTAAATATATAACCTGAAATTCTTGAAGGCAAGACTGGGTCAGTCATCCTTGCCAGAATAAAACTGGCTTAATTTTGTCTTCTAAAAGCTGTCTGGTTTAAGTATTTCACACTTTCATTTTTACAAGTAATGATCCCTTGAAAAGTCCTCCATTTTCAAAAAACAAAAAACAAACCATTCAATTTGCCTTTGTACTACCAGCTGAACAGTGAATTGGGAGTTGAGGCACCAGAGTGGTGTTCTTTGTTGGAGCTTAGTAATGATGTGACTTCCATCTGGATGCTCACTTCCATAAGAGGCACACAGGGATACTTGTTGTCCTTCCCCTTTTGTCTGGAAGAACTGTACTTTGATTCCATCTGGACATTTTATCAGTGCTTTGGCAGGCATACCCTCAGATGGGTTGGTCTAGTATGTTTGCAATCTATTCAGCAGACCCATCAGTGTAAGAGGAGACAATGCTGAGGGGATATTTAGCAATATATACTACTACTTATTTAGCAAATGAATATGCAGCACCCATTGTTCTATTAAATTAAGAGAACTGGAGTAATATTTAAAAAAATGCCACTGATTTTATATCTTTGTCTTCCCATTATATTTCACATTGTCCAGAAATGTTGAGCAAAGAAGTTGAGAGGTATGGTGAAATCAAGAAAAAATGTGAAAATGCAAATAATAATCAGATCACTAGGAGCAGAAGGGGCCTCAAGGAGACTATAAACATTTATTCTAGTATCTTTGGTTATTAGATTTCTGAAGACTCAGAATCCATTTTACTGACATGCTGTCATTGAATCCTGGACTATGACAGGCATGTTTAAATGTTAAATCTCAAAGAAAGGAGTTGTAGTCCACAGGAAACCCAACTAGATTGTCTGTAGATTTTTTTTCTTCTTTCAGATTTATGAATATTAAGTGGTCTAGAATGAAGGCTCATGACCCTTTGGGAAAAAGTCCAGCAATGGACATCTTATGGCTCTGAGATGCTATAAATTTCAGTGGGTTAGAAACAACATGGCTTTTTGAACCACAGCACAACCTCCTATTCCGAATTCATAACTCTAATGACCAAGGCTAGAGCTAGTGTATTTAAGGGTCTAGTCCTAGTCCTTTCCCTCCTCCATACCTTAGTGACATTGGCTTGTGCCTTGCTCTGAAAACAGTCCAGATGTAAGGAACAGCCTTTAATAGTCATGTCCACAGAACTGGGGAAGAACAAGATAGTCTGTTGGAAGAGTCATGCTGGTGTAGTATGTATTTCTGGCTGCATCTGTAATGATGAGTTATGCTTACTCTGTCTGTGATGTGATTCTCAAAGCCATCTGTTTGTGCACACTTGAACTTTCTCATGGTCTTTCCAGTCACTCAGGAACATATTATTCTTTCTAGCAATTTGCTCATAGTCCTTGAGCTGTCAGCATATTTTGGCAAAGGAACTCCAAGGACTTTTAAAAATCAATATCATCATTAACTTCTAGGTGCCATTTGAGGATTTTGGATTTTGCAGAAATCTGAGAATGCTGATTCAAAGATATTCTAGATTTGACTTATAATTTGTGTTTTTTAAGCCAGAAGGAGGTCCACATCCATGTTAAGTTAGAAAGGCAATATAATGCCTCAGAGATGTTTTGTAACACAGTTAGGATGATAACAATGTGTGTGTGTCTGTATCTCATGTGAAACCACAGTGTATCCATAATACTACGCTCACATCTCTGTACAAACCAAACTGATTCTCCTAATGGCAGGTGTGATTCATTTATGCTGTCTGGTGTGGCTTGTTCTCAGATGTCATTATTTCATTCATTTTCTAAACCTCTTGCTCTAGCAAAGATCACAATGATGGCAAGCCAAGAATGTGGAAAACTCTGCTTCCCTAGCCTTAGCAAACTTTATTTTATTTTATTTTATTTTATTTATTTATTTATTGAGAAATTCTTGCAATCACTACGTCTGACCTTGATATTGTAGAAGCTCGACAATAAGGTCCTACACCAACAAGTTTACTGAGAATTTAGTCAATGTTTAATGTAAGCATATTTCTCAAGAAGAAATTTGCTTCATATTAATTTTAATCATTTAAATATGCACCTGCTCTGTGATTGCAAATATCTGTGAAATAGTATGACTGAGCATTGCTTTTTTTCTGAGGATGCCCAGGGAGAAAACTTCTGTTATACAGACATAATGGACATCACCTTGCATTGCTTCATTATTTAGAGTCTGTTTCATTCATGAGCAGTTCCATTATTCAGACAGCAGTGATGTTAGTTAAATCATTTATAAACAGTTTCAATTAAAAATAACTGTTAGTTGGGTTTGTATAGGAATAACAATTTTTGTGATAAGAGAGAGCAGCCAAAAGAAAGGAAGGAGGGGAGGAGGCATAAGGAAGGTAAAGGAGATGAGATGACAGAGGAGGGTATAATTGAGATAATAGTACATTATGTTTTATGCAGCAGAGTTATGGCACAGATTCATATACCTATATTAGTACTATTTTAACCAGGGGTGGTACAGGTGCAGAGTCATTTACCAATCAGATGCTGCTTTAGCTGGCATATAAAGTATCAAATCACATAAATCACAAGAAAATGAGGTACCACAAGGAGCTCCATACAGAAGGACTTCACAGAAATCCACAAACAAATGCTAAAAATCCACAGTGTTGCTCAGGTTAAGCGCTTTTGACTTTCATTTTCTGGTGATGTATGTGATTTTTTTTTACTTTGTCTCACCTAGAGGCTGGTATATAGTTTGTTTTATTATTATACGCTACACACGCTCAGGCTCGCTCCGCTCCCCACCCTGCCCCATATCCCACCCGCCCCTACTATATCCACATTTATTAGGTCATAATTCCCATCCCACTCAATCCCTGAACCAATCACAGCCCCCCTGCAGTTAGTTTATCTCCTCCCATAATTCTAGCTAATTACCAATTAACTAGCTGGCCCTCCTAACCCTACTCACATAATTAGTCTTTCTTTGCTACTAAATGGGCAAAATAATGAACTCTATCATCCCACCTCTAGTTCTTCTCCTACTGATTCCTTATCTCTTATCATGGTATGAAAACCAAACCCTATTGGGTATTCGCTTCCCAAATGATCACACCTGTAATAATCTAACTCCCCCCTTGAAACCAATCTCTCCTTCTAACTGCCCGATGACAACATCATGCCCCAAAAGTATGTATCTTACCCAATGCTATCCCAAAGTAACCACTATAAAATCTAGTCTGAAGATACTTAGTAAACTACTACGTCTCTTAGACCACCTGAAAGCAAGTATTACTAAAGATGGTGATATCCACCCTAACCCAGGCCCATCCACAGTCTTAGATCCTGTCACCCCTATGTTAACCCAAAGATCCTCTAGCTCCCTCCTTATCTTTCATCTTAACCTTAGAAGTATAAATAACAAGATACATAATCTACATGCTATGATAGCCACACATCTCCCAGACATCATGTGTCTATCTGAAACATGGCTCAAACCATCCACTAAGGATGAAGAAATTCTTCCACCTGGTTATAATATACTTAGGGTTGATAGGGGAAAAAAAAAAGGTGGTGGAATAGCAGTAATGTTTAGAAATACACTGAATATCATTATGAATCCAACACAACCCCCCAAGGTCTCTAATATGGAACTAATTGCCCTAAAAATATGCCTGAACAACCAAAAGAGTATCAATCTAATTGTAGTCTATATCCCACCAGGGAAAAACTTAGAAACTGTGGAGCTCATGCTAAGCTGGCTTACCTCAAACTACCCCCAGGAAACAATTGTACTAGGAGACTTTAACCTTGACTGGTCCCAATACTCTGACCAAATGAATCCTCTGCCCATTAACCTACATGGCTTCTCCCAAAATATAAAATCTCCCACAAGAATAGGTGACTCTCAACAAAAAGAAAGCATTATCGACTGGATTCTTACAAATAAAGACACATCTAATTATACCACGGGGACCCTTCCCAATGATCTTAGCGACCACCTTACCACCTTCATCATAAAACATAAATTGACGTGTACAAACCTTCCCATATATAAACTAGTTAGAAATAAGAAGAAATTTGTTCTTGAACAATTCCTAGCATAACTTAAATCCTGTAACTGGTCCATACTAAAAACACTCCCCATAGATGAGAGTGTTACATACTTTAATGACACCTTCCTAAATATACTGGACTCTCATGCACCCATCCGATCCATCAGAGCCAAAGTCCGGACTGCACCTTGGCTTACCAAAGACACCAAATCTAAAATTAAGCTCAGAGACCAGGCTTGGGTAAAATGGCGTACCACCAAAGAACCCCTAGATCGCATCAAATTTCAGCAGCTCAGAAACGCTACTAAAATAGATACTAACCGGGATAAAAAGAATTACTTCTGTCATCTCCAGGTCAAACACAGAAATAACCCTAAGAAGTTCTGGGCAGGTTTTAATAACCTTCTTTATTCTGGGAAATCAACTACCCCTACCCCTGAAAAACTTATAGGTGAAAATCCTGAAGTAATAGCTAACTCATTTAACTCTTTTTTTCACTGAGACCGTTCAGGCACTAGCCAGTCAGTTACCTACTTCTTCCACCTCCTTAACTAATCCTACTGGCAAAGATCTACCCGCCTTTAGTCTTAAACCAATATCCACCTCCTATATTAGAACTCTATTAAAGAAGCTCAAACCATCCACCCTATCGGCTGATCGTCTCCCAGCCGAATACCTACAATTAGCAGCCGATGTTATAGCCTATCCCATCTCAATCCTGATAAATAGAACTATTACAGAGGCAACCATCCCCTCAATCTGGAAAATATCATATGTTATCCCTCTTCACAAAGGAGGCTCCTCCACGGAAACATCGAACTATAGACCTATAGCAATATTGTCGCCTATAGCAAAATCATGGAAAAGTGTGCTCACAAGCAACTCCTACACCACCTCACCCTAAACAATCTTCTGTCTAAAACTCAACATGGGTTTCGCCCCCATCATAGCACTACCACTGCCCTCCTTTCCTTTGTGGATTCAGTAAATAACAATCGGAACAATAAATTTATAACTTCTGCTCTCTTTCTTGACTTGTCAAAAGCCTTTGACATGGTCAATCACCAACTATTGCTCCACACCCTTGAATCCTTTCACCTTGATAACTTAGCCCTACGGTGGTTTGATGCTTATCTTTCCGGTAGACAACAAGCTGTCCAGTGGCAAAGCAAACTATCTCACTTGCTACCAAATACCATAGGAGTTCCTCAAGGCTTCATACTTGGTCCCCTTCTCTTCTCTTTATTCATAAATGACCTCCACTCAGTCATCCCCAAAACCACCTGCATTCAATATGCAGATGATTCTACCCTGATTTGTTCTGACGTCTCTCTCTATAATCTCCAAGTAGCCACCCAATACTGTTTCACGGCTGTTGAAAAATGGTTTTCGGAACGGAAACTCATTCTAAATCCCATAAAAACTAAGCTACTTCTAATCTTCCCCACCTCAGGAATCCCCTCAGGCCAATATCCGCCTCAGTCTAATGATAAGATCTTTCACGTTCAATCCATTAATGGCACCATCATTGAACCAGTCACCAACACCAACACCAAACTACTAGGTGTTACTATTGATCACAAGCTCAAATTTGATGTCCATATTAGTCAAACTATTAAGACAGTTAACAAGAAACTAGGCTCCATGTACAGAATTAAAAACTTTCTAACCCCTTATACCAAACTTACTATAGCGAGAACTCACCTTCTCTCCACCCTACTGTATTCATCCCTGGTCCTATCCTTCCTCAACAAAAATGAGCTCAACAAACTCTCAGTTGCTTATAACCACATCGCTAAGTTCGTGACTGGATCACCTTACCGTACTCATCACTGTCTCAACCTTAAGAAACTTGAATGGTTAGAATTACCTAATCTTCTTAAATTCAACCAACTTACGGAAGCATTTAAAATAATTAAGGAACCAGAAAAAAACCCTCTTTGAACCAACTCCTGACCCCTTACTCCAACCTTAACTGCCTCCGATCTTCTAATAGTGTCCTGGTTCAAACCAGGAAATCAAATAACTCAGGAGGTGATGCTCTCTATGCCAATTCTATTGGAAGGCTATGGAACTCCCTTCCCAATAACCTAAGACTTGCAACTTCAATCAGCCATTTTAAAACCAGTCTCAAGTCATTTCTTAAGGCACATTGGCTATGCCCCTGTGACAATCCTGACTAACACAATGGCTCCTTACCACCCTCTCAGTATTATCTATAGGACTTCCTCTCCTAAAACTTCTCTAGTTTCCTTTAAACCTATTTCTTTATACACTTTTGCTTCCCTTAGATTGCCCCCTCCTATAACCATAGATTCGACTTGTCAACGAAAATATAGCCTTCTCCCTTGGGATTAAAAGAGCAAACCTCTTTACTTCCTAAACTATCTCAATATCTGGGGTTCTACTCAAAATTATAACTGTGCAACTTAATAGAATGTTATTGCAATGAGTCTCTCTGTATTTTGAATGTTTCTGATGTTACTCTATGTATTTTTTGTTCTTTGTGAATGTGGAGCTTTTCTCCCCGGGTCTGAAAAAGGATATGTATCCAGTCAGACCAACCCGGTAAACAAATGTAAAATAAAATAAATAAATAAAATAAATATTTTGGCATATAAAGTATTTCAGAAGTCCCAATTTATCATGTGGGATCCTCAGATTTACCCAAGCAGGCTGGGATATATAGTAAACATCCTCAGGGTATGCTCTGGAATTTCCTCGCAGTGGTCCCTTACTGACACATCTTCCATGGGAGATACCCAGGGGACATCCCAAACTATTCAAATTACACCTCCCAACATGAAGGGGCAGTTTCTGCACAGTCGTATCCTTCCAGATTGCCAGGTTACTAACTCTTTTATACAGAGTGATCCCATATATCTCTATAGGATCTTCATTTCTACTGCTTTTATCTGTGACCTCATCCTTTAAGTCCCTACCCAAAACTCCTGATCATATGTGAAGATTAGTCACTGACCAGTAAGCTGCCAGTTTAGTTTTATGACTCATGTCCATTTGTTGATATCCTCATCCTCTCCAACTTCACTCATGAACAAACCCCAGAATGCTTAGTCCCCCCCCCCCCCCACCTTCTGCAGAGCACAATCAACTATTTTCAGGTGAAACACAAAGACCCTGGGATAGTCAATGTACTAAACATTGTAAAGTCAATACACAAATAGAAAGCTACAAAATCACATTTACCCTATATGGGCATCCTCTTTCTCCAAGACGGTGTGATCTCAGACTGCAAATATCTAAGTAGAGAACATGTGGAGTGCAACAACTCATCAGTGAATTTTGATGGAAGCAGTCTTCTCCCCTCGCAAAAAAAAAAAAAAAGTTTTTCCAGTCTTTATAAGGTTACTTGCAATTTCATAATGCTGCATTCAGATCAAGACCTTTAAATATTTAATGATACAGTGTTCTACATTAGAAAGGCCTTGTATATGCTAAGCTGGTTGTCATATCCTTTGCAGCAAGGCTGTTCACTTTTCACTGCTGGTCATAAAGGAGGAATGAAGTTGTGATAGTACATCCTTACTGCATCATATACACAAATGACAGTGAATATAATTATTCTCATTTTAGCACATTGCATTCATACAAACCTGTATTACCTGTCAAGGTAGTCACCTTTTTATGTTCAATACATGGAATAATTTTATCTTACATTTGTAAGGGTTAAAAAGCTGCTACAGTGTCCTAAGTATACCCTTATTCCAGATGTTTACATGCCCTTCCTGGTTACATTTGTTGTTGCTGTTTGTAATCACTTCTTGTGCTTAGACTTTTTCCTTATGTCTGAAAGTAGTCACTATTTGCTTACTGCACCCCACGTTTCAAGAGAACAGAATACAACTGATATATTTGTATTATCTAACTCAATGCAGTATGTTTGTTATTCATAGATCCTGCAACAGTATTTTAGTTTTCTTGCATTTTAGTATTTCTAATTCCTCTTACTCAAGGATTTGTAAACATTGGTCTGCATATATTCAGTTTCCTGTTATGAATTAAAAAAAAATCTCTCACCAGTACTTATTTGTTCACTAATCTGGTAAAACATCATGTAATTATATTTCTAAATTTTCTGCTGATCTCAAAAACCAAAAAGGCCTCTCAAGCAATGTAAATGCAGTTGTCTAAAACTGATACTTTCTCAGTCCCCAAATCTTCAAATGTGGTTCTTTATTTCAATGTCCTTAGTGCACCCCTTGTACAGACTGTCACAAAAACAATTAGTTAGTAGTGATGGCTTGGAGAAGAATCCATGTTACAGTGCAATATGGTAAAATCATAAGGCATTCTATCAGAACATTTGTTTTGCGCATTTAGTGATGTTTGAGTTACATGAAAACAATGCAGGAATAACAGAGTCATTCTTCTCTGAGTCTATGATGGTCTGAAACCAATGAACAGACATCTGAGACATTTTCACTTATTAATGTGATGTGATGTCCCCACAATCCTATGAGCATTGCAATGAGCAAAGTGGCCATGATTTTTTTCTGCAGGACTAGTCACCCAGTGGCGTGAACCTTGGCTCTAGATGATGGTCAGTGTTGAAGTGACACCCTAACCCTGTGTACAAAAAATGGGAAAAGGGGGTTTGGATGGATGGATGGATGGATGGATGGATGGATGGATGGATGGATGGATGGATGGATGGATGGTTCACTCTAATTGTCTGACATAAGTCTTTCTAACAATGTTTCCCACCTGAGACTTACATTTGTAGTAGCAACCTCATTCTTCACAAATTTAAACTACTATATTGCAGCTGACCTGAAGTTTGAATATTGTTTTACTTTACACTTTAGCAGTTTTGCAAACATGTTTTACATCACCCAATATATTACCCTTCCCTCTCACTTGTAAAATATGACAGTGGCATTGTGTCACAGTGTGGATCATTCATCCTGTTTCAGTTTTAGATATTTTTCCCTCTTATCTTCTTAACTCATTCAGTATATACCATGCATTGGTTAAAAAAAATGTTCCATAGTAGCCTTCACTGCAGTGCTAGTCCCTTTTCAATAAGCAGGGGTCAGCCAGTGAAATTCAGGAATACCTTCTCTCAAAATCTAGACCACAACCTGAAGAAATGGGTATATAGTTTAATATATTTCACTGGATTCATAATCCATCCTTTCTCATTGTTAATGTCTACCTAT
>NC_056739.1:389378312-389520812 GCF_019279795.1 Protopterus annectens
GGATAACCTCAGATGCCTGGAGGTGTGTATATCCTTGATGAATATGGACACACCTCGTCCTTTGGTGTTTTGGTCTTGGTTAGATGGCCGAAAAGTGTGGTATGAGTTATAGCCTGGTCTCAGTCACTGCACAGATATCAATGCTCTCCATTTTTAGAAGTGCCTCGAGGGAGTGCATTTTGAGATTTAGTCTTCTAGCATTGAGTAGCATTACCCTCAGTTTTTGCTTCCCTGTTCCTTTTACGGTGGTGTATTTGTCATTTGAACCGTGCCTAAAAAAGGGACTATAGGGGCAGCAAGACCCTTAGCCAGTATCCAGAATCCCAGGGGCGACAGGTGCAGGGCATCTCTGCCAAAGCATCGTGGTCTGTCGACCGTGTCATCCCAGGCAGACAGGTTCTTTAAATGTTACTGCTAACTGTCCATGCAAAATTGGTTTACAAAACAACCACTGTTTGTTTGCACAATATTGCAATGGGTTATATTAATATGAAGGGAGAGCAGCTGAAAAACAGGAGTAGCTACTCACAACAGCAAGTGTTTATATCAACATAAGAAAAAACAAATTCTATTTTATTTTAGTGCCTTTTTTCATTACCTAACTGTATCAGTATCCCTCATTTTCCTGTTCATGGTGAAGAATGTAATGAAGGAGATCAACTTCTGGAATTGCAAATAAAATAAAGCAGTTTAGACAAAGCAGACATTGCTTCCTGGAAACAATGCTTGATGGGTAATAAATGATTGTCTAGGTCTTTAATCATAATTACAAAAGGGTATATATCTGTCCTATTCTCTTCATTGCATTGTATTACTCAGAAAATTAAATAGCATTTTCACAAAATGTGTAACATGCTACCTGAAATAAAGCAGTGCAGCTGTTTCCGCAGAAGTAATGTAGTCTTTAATTTTGTGCACGTTCCAAGTAATATACCTAGTTGCTAAAACCTGGTGATAGCAGAAAACTTTTAGATGAATGATCACACAAAACTGCAAACAAAATATTTATTTTGATGCTGTAAGATCCAAATCATTTGCATAATTTAGTTGTAGTCTTATTGGTAATGAAATATTTTATACTGTATGGAGTTCCAAGATTGTTCTCAGACATCATGTAAAATATAAACTTGTTAACACCTTCCCTAGTTTGAGATATGATCGTAGCAGTGCTTAAGAAGATGTTTAATAATTGTTATGTGCTCCCTTAAGCACTATTACTATTGGGATTTATTCTAGGGAGTAAAAGGAGACAATACCATCAGACAAAGAATCAAAGCACATGGTAAAACTGCTTTGTTTCTGTCTGCTGAACGTTTCTCATCTGTCCTGGAGTTTGTCTCATATTTTTGCTCCTTCACTCAAAAAAAATTTGATTCTATGGTAATGCTAGACATCACAGTTCCATGTTTGTTGTTGCTCAGAAAAAATGCATATTGGTGCAAAACCTATTGTTGTATTGACTTTTTTAAGTGAATGAGAGCAATATTTAAAAACTGCTTCTTAATTTCATCCTTTACCCCCTCCCCATATTTTTTTTTAATTTGTCCAGAATTCGTAGAATGAACCTGACAGGTGTGCCTTTGTCTCTTTTACTGTCCTAAATGAATTACTGGCTTTCAAAGCCAGTAAAACATTTGCACCCCTATGTTTTTTGTTGTTCTGTTATCTGGTAGTATATAGAGCAGATAAAGCTCCATTCACTGCAATAAATTATGAATGAGTCCTTGATCTTAATCTTTTATTAAGTGTTCGTAACCAAGATTCACCTCTCAAGCTCCTTTCGCAATCTGAATTTCTTGGCATCGATGTCTCAAACACATAATAAGATGGTTATGACTAGAGACCTGATAATAATTCCCTGTTTTGTAAGAATACTTGATAATTCTCCAAGCAAGGCAAAAGTTAATGCTTACAGCAGGTATTCCATCATTATGTTGAAATGGACACAGCTCAATGAATGGCAATTCCTCCTTTGAAACCTACCTTCTGACAAAAGGTAGTGCGCATCTTTTAAATGAAGAAAAGGCAGGATAGAAAATGTTCTGTCGCAGTTTCACCTGCAGCAAACAGGGATATGCAGCAGCCTGCTTATTTTGTTTATTTTTCCTGTGTTTTTATTACATTGGATGGTATGCGAAAATGTTAAGTCCTAGTCAGTTAATAACTTGTGTTGCCACTGCACAATACAAATTTAGTTGCATATCTCCCCCAGTATACAATAGCATGCCAATCCAGCAAAGTTAATAATATATAATAAAATTCACATATAAAGAATATCTCTCACTGTGACAGCCAACCTACCTAAGCAGTCAAGTAAAAAGGGTAAACCAATGCATTCCACTGATAATTATAAAAAGGGATTATTTTTCGCAATCAGCAAAAACATACAAACACAGCAAAACCCAAATAGGGTGACATAAAATGAAAAGAATCAATAAAAAAGAAACATTTTCTAATCTCAATAATGGTTTCTATGGTAATTGTCATAGGGAAGTACTAGATTAATGCACTTGCCTAGTCTGCTCATAACACCCCTGGGCAGACTGCTTTTTTCACACCACCATCCAACCTGCCCAGCATCATAGCTTATTTATGATCTTGTTTATATTTTATGTGTGCCTTTATGGCTATCTTTTAGATATGTTGAGTCAAATCCTTTCAAATTCATATCAAAACAGTAACAATGAACAGAGCTTTCTGCAGACCGTAGTTATGCACCTGATGTCATGCAACAGTTTGTAAATGTGCCTGTTTTTTGAAGTATTAACTACATGTGGATATATTAGCTGTCACGGTCCTAATAAAAAGTACACAGACACCCACAGACTTTTGACGACCATTATTGTAATGAAAAATGGAATAATAAACATAAAACTTTATTGAAACACACAAAATCAACTCATTGCAACAAATAAGATAACTAAACATAAGGGCAGCATACCTGCTCACCCTTGGATAAGCAGTGTCCCCCACTTGCTCACTTATCATTCTAATCATAAAGGCAGCATCCCTGCTTACCTTAATATATCACCTATTCCATCCTTCCATTCCAAGTCATCCACCATCAAATATCACCACCTCAAATTCCAATTATCCTGCTGCGGGGGAACAGAAGAGTGTCAGGCCAGTCCCTCTTCTTCACCCATCAAACCATCACCAAAATGGGTCGGGCTGGGAGGTCAACAAGACCACACCAAAATGTGCTTATTCACACTAGATTCCTCTTCAAAAACCACTAAGACCCACCCCTTAACACTACCTCACTTCCTCCCTCAGCTCTGAACTTACTTAACCCTTTCCTAACCACCCCCTACCCACACAAAAACATAAATTACCTACCTCCCTACATCCCAGCTGCCCCCCATCCCACACTAATGCTGTCCCGTGACAAATTTGTCTATTCCAAACTTCACTTATTTTCATAATTACTAACAAACAACTGGCAGTTTCTCCAGTTTAGTATTGTAGCAATGGAGACAAATAACAAATGTTCCTCTCTCTCTCTTTCTCTCTCCCTTGGCATTTCACATCATATTACCCCTCCAACATGTTGGTCTGTCAGTTATGAAAAATATAAGCATAAATATAAAAATATGAATAATAAATGACAAATAGTGATACATTTCTCTACTGCAATACATTCCAGATTAATAATCCATGTAATTTTGTTAAATAGTTTTTTCCTATTCTAATGCTGCCTGGTATTAGCTGATAATTCACTAGGTTAAAGAATCCACACCCAAAAAACCTTTGGACGTCATAAAGAGCTATGGGTGCGAACTGGAAGTATACAAAAAAGTGCTTTATGCTTGAATGATTAGCTTTTGATTATGTATGTAATTGTTCATGTAATTTTTATGTTTTTAAGGATTTACTAAATAAAACATCAAAAATGGCTCACTTAGTACCAAACTGACAAACAGGGAACACAGGGAAGGAATTTTCTCTGTTTCTCAATACATCGATGGAAACAAACCAGTTATAACAAATCCAAATTCAGTCCAACATAAGGAAGTCCTCAAACAACCATAAGGAGTTACGGAAATAACGTTTACTTTGCATAAAATTTAAATAAAACAGTTAAGTGCTTTTATCCTCTATGTGCAGGACTTTATCAAAACTGTTTTTAAAATGCCACTTCCATCATTTAAATAGTATAACCACAAGATACGATAACAAACTGGTGAAACAAAGCAAACGGATCCAAACAGGAGCACACCAGACGTAAAGGTTCCTTAACGCAAATTTATTTTTATACAAGATAAGACAGCGTTTTCGCTACACAAAATTGGTAGCTTCTTCAGAGTAAATGAGTACAAAATTGAAACACACTCATAAAAGGGCAGCGGAGTGTTACGATAATTTCATCACTTCCTGACTGCATTTAATTTTAAAGCGCTAGTGTCATCGCAAGAGCTCAAACATGCGCTCTATAAATATAAAAGGTAGAAACAACATTTCAAATTAAAAATGCACTAAACCAAGAATTAAAAGTGCTTGACTCAAAAAGTCAATGTATATTAGTCAAGACGCTTGATCAAACTAATAAATATCATTGCAATAGTAGACAAGAGTAGACTGTTTTTCAACTGGTGCAGGGTACATGTTATATAAAAAAATATTTAAATAAGTCAAGCAATCTAAACTAGTTTGTGCAGGATGTGCCCATTAAAGTCAGCTTACATGTAATGAATATTCATGAAAGCAAACCATAGACCCTGGTAAGTATAGAACCCATATTTCACCATCAGGACGGATTCAACCATTCTGGAGGAAGGGTAAGTTGGAATATATGTTTCTTGAAAAACAAGAAAAATAAAATGTTGTGAACAACACATTGCACGAGCAGATTTTAATCAATAAAATATTAGTGTACATAAAAGATAGGACAAGCGTTCAAACATAAAAATAGGAAGGCATTAAAATGCCTTATTGTCCACCAATAAACTACCTCAAATAAGATCTATATTTAAGGTAGGCAGCTATATTGCAACTGTCGTTAAGGCCAGGTGTATTAAATGCATCCAGCTTTAGTTGCCATAACAGTTCACAATTTTCTAAAAGGATAGACGTGGGCCCCCCTCTAATGGAATCGGTAATATGATCGATGCCCATAAATGAAAATGAGTGACCCGGGCAACTTACTGAATGTTTGGCCAGAGCGTTCTCACATTTCTTGTTTTTAATAGCATAATTATGCTGGTAGATATGGTCCTTGAATCTTCTATCAGTCTTTCCAACATAGTATGCTGCACAACAAGAACAGAACGCTACATAAACTATGGATTTGGTATTACAGGTAATCCTGTGAAAAATGTCAAATTTCTTCCCCTTAATAGAGAAAGAACTGCCAGTCCTTATACAATGACATTGGTTACAAAAGCCACATGCAAAAGACCCTTTAGTTCTACTCTGCATTTCCTGGCTTGGATGCTTCTGCAATAGTTCCTTGATATTCAAGCCCCTTTTGTAAACAGTGCGGGGTTTTTCTCCTAGTTTTTCCACCAACAAGGGGGTACTAGAAATAAAGTGCCAGTTCTTATTCAATATTTCCTGTATTAAATAAGAATTAATATTGAATGTCGTGATAAAGCTACACGGATATTCATTTGAGGCAACCCCTTCTATAGGTGTAACCCTAGACTGAATAGGTAAAATGGCTTGAACTTCACATCTTATTGCCAAATCGGCATTAACAGCTCGTGAACTGTCCAGAATAGGGTTATAAAAACCATTCATTCTCTTAGATTCCACCTCTTCTATCAAGTCATCAATTAACTGGAGGGGGTAACCACGGTTCAAAAATAAGCCTTTTAAAAATGTGCATTCAGATAAAAAGTCAGATGGATCAGTGCACATTCTGACGGCCCTCACTAACTGACCCTTGACTATGGCTCTTTTGAGTTTGTAAGGATGTGCACTAGAAAAGTGCAAGAAGGAATTGACATAAGTGTCCTTTCTGAAAATGACTGATTTTAACTTAGTGGACTTAGAGTCCCTTGTCAACCTAACATCAAGGTAGTCAATAGTATCTGTGGCAAAATTGTGGGTGAGCTTGAGAAAAGTTGTGGTCTGGTTCAAGAAGTCAACGAACTCTAGGGCCCGTTCAGAATTACCTCTGAAAAGGATGAACACATCGTCAAGGAAACGTGTGTAGAAGACGAGCTCATCCTTCCACTCGATGTTGTTTAAAATAAATTGTTTCTCCCAATATGCCATAAATAAATTGGCTACTGAGGCCCCACAAGGGGACCCCATAGCTACACCTTGAGTCAAGCACTTTTAATTCTTGTTTTAGTGCATTTTTAATTTGAAATGTTGTTTCTACCTTTTATATTTATAGAGCGCATGTTTGCGCTCTTGCGATGACACTAGCGCTTTAAAATTAAATGCAGTCAGGAAGTGATGAAATTATCGTAACACTCCGCTGCCCTTTTATGAGTGTGTTTCAATTTTGTACTCATTTACTCTGAAGAAGCTACCAATTTTGTGTAGCGAAAACGCTGTCTTATCTTGTATAAAAATAAATTTGCGTTAAGGAACCTTTACGTCTGGTGTGCTCCTGTTTGGATCCGTTTGCTTTGTTTCATCATTTAAATAGTAGGAAAGAAGTCACACTATTCAAGTCAATTGAACTAAAATCAGTTCACTTAAAAGGAATATTACATGTAGAAAGCAATCAACTGCAGTGGTGTAAAATCATGAAAGGAATTTAAAAACACAGTATAAATATGTGGGTTCCTATCACGTCGTTGAATTTTTTAAAGTTTGAACCTCATATGGTCGACCCCATATGGTCGAACTTTTAAAAGTTCAAAAGTTTCAACAGAGATCCCCGTACAGTGCAGCATTGGACGCTTTCTATTGTCTGCGCTGTAGTGCGATCTCGAAGTTGGTATATTTAAAGAGCGGGGGATGTGGTGAGTGCACCCCCCCCCCATGTTGCCCCCCTGCTTAAGCTTTCAGGTAGGTTTTTTTTTTTTATTTGAGTTTCAAACTTTTAAGAGTTCGAACATATGGTCTCGACCATATGATGATTGAACTTTTAAAAGTTTGATTATGTGATATAGACCCTAAATATGTGATATAAAACTCATCAGGAAAAATAAAGTTGTAATGATAAACTTTGTTAAATATCTAAAAAAAATATATAGTTATACCAGCAAATATGAGTCAAGCACCTCTATATTTCAAGACTGGGGCAATGGAAATATGTTAATTGAGAAACAAAACTAGAAATGAGGGAGTTGGTATGGCAGTTAAAAATGAATGCCTCCAAGATCCTCCTCTAATATACACAGGCACAACTTCTATAATACCAAAAAGAAACGTTGTAGTGTTGCCTTTATTAACAACATGCAAGAACTTAAACCTTTTTTAGTAACGCCACTAGTTTTTCAGTGGATGTTGAAGATCTTTTTACTTCAGTCCCCCATCAAAAGGGTCTAGACTTGTTTCATGAGGCCATTCCCAAATTGATTCAATTGGATGGCCCAAACACTAATTTTATTACAGGTTTGGTGGAATTCATTTTGCTCAACAGTTTTGTGGTAGTTGAAGGTGAATACTACAGGCAGGTGAAGGGCTTAGCCATGGGTGCATGTTGTACACTCATGTATACAAACCTAGTTTTGTATAGCTTGGAGAAGATTTTTGTCCTGGGAAGCTCACTTTCTGACATTGCCATATTAATTTGCAATACCTGGACAACATATTTATTTTATGGAAGGTTCTGGATGCCAGTATGCATTTGAATTTCCTTTTCATATTAACAATGCCTCCCTCTTTTTGACCTTTACTGGCCACCACCCTATGGACTCTGTTAATTACTTATATGTGTCAATTTTCAAGAACTCTATGCAAGATTGTTTTGGGTCTAAAATTTATAGAAAACCAGCTTTTTCTAACAGCTATCTTGGCTATCATAGTTGCCACCCAAAACATATTAAAAGGAATATTTTTAAAGGGCAGTTTGTCAGTGCAGGTCATATGTGTTCTGATTTTTATCTATTTACGGAGGAAGTTGATTTTGTAACCAAGATGTTTTTAGATAAATGTTACCCCACAGATTTGTTGAATTCCATCAGCCATGAAGTTTCACAAAAATCAGGGTATTAAATATACCCCATTATTAAGACAAAATAGTTCTTTATCTCTTGGGACAAACAGTGGGTCCCTTATTGTTAAAAAGACATCATCAACTATTTTTTCATATTCCTTAGTAATAACCTGCAGTGATCTTGTGAAAATTTTTTTAAGGTTGATGAAAGTATTTTTTAAGACTGTTGGTACATCTCCCCTTCTTTGTATTTAAAATGCCAAGAACTTTAAGCAGTTGTTTGAGAGTCAACACACCACTTTTACAAAGACAATACATAGGGGTACGAGGAAGTGTGGCACATTCCACCAATGTAGTTATATCCTTGAGGGAACAGAAGTTGTAGTGGGAAACCTTCCCTTCAGGATAATTTTGAGTGATGGAAATTGTGGTACAAGGGGTTTCATTTATATAGCTATCTGCCAAAAAAGCTTTGGCTACTATGTAGGTAAAACCGAGCGGCATTTTCAGCAAAGGATTTATTTAACAAAGGCAACACTAATAGCTCATAATGTTTGCATGCTCAGATGTGTGACAATTTTACAAAGTTTCTTTTTGGCATTATAGAAGTTGGGCCTGTGGATATTAGAGGAGGAACTTGGGAAACAAAATTAGAAATAAGGGAGTTGGTATAGCAGTTAAAATTGAATGCCTTCAATGACAAACGGCTAAATAAACATATTTCCATTGCCCCAGTCTTGAAATATAGAACTCCTCAACTTTATACATATTTATTGGTATAACAATATATATTTTTTTAGATATTTAACAAGGTTTTATCCTTACAACTATATTTTTTCCTGATGAGTTTTATATCACATATTTATACTGTGCTTTTAAATTCCTTTTGTGATTTCATGCCGCTACAGCTGATTGCTTGTTACATGTAATATTCTTTTTAATTGAACTGATTTTAATTCAATTGACTTGAATCATGTGACTTCTTTCTTACTATGAAAACATAGCAATGGCATTTTTAGCATGGTTCCAACAAAGTCCTGCACATACAGGATGAAAGCTCTTAAAATTTTTATTTTTTTATTTTTTTTTATAATAAACTGTATTTCTGTAATCCCTCATGGTTGCTTTTCCTTATGTTGGGACTGAATTTGGATAGGTTATAATTGGTTGGTTTTCTGTGACGTTATATTGACAAACTGAGAAAAGTCCTACCTTGTGGTTCCCAGTTGATGGTTCAGCACTATGTGAGAACTTTTTGGTGTTTTATTTTGTATTTTCATTAAGGGCTGCATGGTCACATGCTATTTTTAAGGATTTGCTTGTTGGTTTTGCTTCCGTCTGATGACATTCTGCTTCTGGAACAAAAGAACTTATAAAGTAAGAATCATTAAAGTGTTTGACTTGAATTCTATGCAATTGTTTTATGTATTTTTAGCAGTTTATGTCTGCTTATGTGTTTTGGTTGCCTTTTTGTATTTTAACTTGAATATATGTTCAGGTGAGGTTCAGCTGCCATGTGGAAAGAATGAAGCTACTACACTTCAACAGAACACAGCAGCCAAGCTTGAGCAAAGTCTTAATTATGTCAGCTTAGGGGAGGTAGAGGGAAGGGATGGGAGTATATTTTAGGGTTTCAGGCAATTGTCAGCAGGGGAATTTAGGTTTAGAGAGCAGGTAGGGTAGGGGAAAATTTTAGGGTAAAGGAATGAGAGGGAGCTGAGCTAGGGTGCAGGTATAGAGTTTAAGGTTTAGAGAGTGATCAAGACTTTCTGTTTAAGTAGTGAAGACTCTAAGTTTAGGATTAGGAAATGATTTTGGGGTTTAGTCTTATAGAGTGGGAGGGAACTGCTGTGGTTAGGGTTAGGACTGGGTGAGAGTCTTAGGGTTAGGGTTTGGGCATCTCTAGTGCCATGCATATCACTAAGGTTGTGTGATGGCAGGGCTAGGTAATTGAGTAAGGTTAAGCTTGTGGGAGTTAGGATAGTTAACATAAAACAACTATAAAAACAAAACTTTAATATTCAACTAGTAAAGAGTTACCATTTTCATCCCATCAAGAGACTTCAGAACACCCATTTCATTGTCTGTAAAAAGCTTAAATAATAAGTTTAAAAAGTTGCATGTTTAATTCCATGACCTAATATATCAGATTCCTTCTTTTTAAATAAACTTTAAATTTTTCTTTATCATTAAGCCCAAGAGTGATGCAGATAGTTAATCTAAGTTGCCAGCAATACTGTCTCCAGTCCAACTCGTTTTCTGCCTCAAACCTACTGTTAAACATTTTACTTGATCAATAATCACAAACAAAAAATTGACTTAACACTCACTATAATACTTAGCTAAAGCATAAGAAAAAAATCTGTTCTGTTAAGTATAATAGTATTCATACATTCTGTTGCAAAGTTCATTAGTTGTTTTGTCAACATAAAAAGAGGGACATCCAGCACATCTTGCTAAATAAACCACAAGTCTAGCTTTGCAAGAAAAAGAAAACAGGAATTTCTATATTATAACATGACAACACCCCCACACTAAGATAGATAAACAACTAGGATTCAAATGAAGTACAAACCACTCAGTAAAAACTGTTTTAATTCTAGTGCCTTGGTGAAAACACCTTCTCGGAATACAAATTGCACAAAACATTTCACTTATATACACAATATATGCCAATTAACACATAATTAATTAATTAAAAAAATCATTGCCTTAAAGCAAACTTCTCCTATTTAATTCCCCATTAAGTCCCATAGGGACCAGTGCATTAAACTTCAGAATGTATATACTTTCATTATATAAAAGTTTCTCCTTCAATACATTTTCACTCACACAAAAACAATTGATTTGTTCCAAAATGCTCCCCTTCAGCAATGAAGAATTGGGTTCCTATTAGAATGACAAAAACGCATTTTGTCGAATGCGTTTCCATTAACACATGTAGGGCGAACAGGCAAAACAGCGAAGTGGCTGTTCAGTGAATTCTTTCCCTGGGAAAGAAGTCACTTTACCGCTTCGTTGCTTTGCCTGTTCTGAAGTGTAGTGTGGTCCCTTGTCCGGTATAGCTCCTGAGCGTAATTGTGCAACAGTTACTGGCCTTAGGGTTAGGGTGTGGGTTAAGGTAAGTGCATATGTATGAAAGTGTTTACTGTTTTTTATTTTGTGTTAGATGTATTGTTGAGTTATGTGTGCATATGTTTTCAGCTGTTTACTTTTGTTTTCGGGGGTGGGATTAGGGTTAAGGTAAGTGTGTATATGTTTGGAGCTGTTTATGTAAATGTGCGAGGGTTACTGACCTTAGGGTTAGGGTGCGGGTTAAGGTAAGTGCATATGTTTTAAATGTTTACTGTTTTTTTTTTGTTAGATGTAAGATTGGGTTACGTGCATATGTATATTTAGTTGTTTACTGATTTTTGGGGAGTATAATTAGGGTTATGGTATGTGTATATGTGTTTGGAAGTGTTTAATGTTTTTTTTTTTTGGGGGGGGGGTTGAACAGCGATTTCTTTCCCTAGGAAAGAAATCGCTGTTCTGTGGTTTTGACATTTTCAGCATTCGCTGAATATGTGTCGATGAAACACAGTTCGCTGTTTTCAATGTTCGGTGTTTTAATATGAACCCAAATAATCATTGTTATGCATCCTCATAAAATGAGCAACAATCATTTTTTCTTGTTTGCAGTTTTTTTATATACCTAATTTGTTCCATAAATCTTACACGGAACATCCTCTTGGTTTCTCCAACATAAAATATGTTACAAGGGCAGCGTAAAATGTAAACTACCCCCTTAGATTTACATGAAAATCTGTCTCTGGGTGTAAAAGAAACATTATTAATACACCCAAAACAGCTGACAATGTGTGGGCAAACTGTGCATTTCCCACATTTAACTGTGCCCATTTGTACTGGGAATTTAGGTAACGCTAAATCTGGTAGAGCAAATAATCCATAGACTAACATGTCCTTTATGCTCCCACCTCTGACATAAGACCAAGAAGGATACCTTGGTAACACTCTTGCCAAAAATTTGTCTTGTATTAAAAATTTCCAATAATGTTCTAGTATTTTAATTATCTCTTTACTTTTAATGTTATACACAGAGACAAAGTATATCTGTTGTATTTGATTTGTATTGGAAGTATCCATCTCATAAACTTCCTTACTTCTTTTTAATTTGATATGTCCCTCCTTATTACACACTTTATATATCACTTTTTCTACCATAGCAGGGCTATAACCTCTATTTATAAACATGTCTGCCGATTTACATATTCCATTTTTTTTAAATCTCTTCTTTATTACATATTCTTGACAATCTCAAAAATTTCTATATGTCTGCCTCTTATTTTGATAATAGTGGACTGTGTATATATACATTTGCAATACTTGGAACTCAGACATTTATATATCCCTTTTCTTAAGGAGCAGTTACTTCTTTCTAAATTATTTACTCTGGTCTAAAATGTATATTTTAAGTTAATACCTCTTTTTCTAACAAAAAATGGTTCTTTCTCTACTTTTTTAGTAGTGTCCAAAAAACCCATTATTATATTCCTCTTTTCAGATATTAAATTCTAAATACTTTTAGTGTCTTCTGATTTAAGAAGCATAGCTGTGCTGAAATTTTTAGAAGTCTTAATAACATTATCTCCTAATTGTAGATTAAAGGTTCATCCTATTTTCACTAAAGTCAAAGTGCTATTATTAGTTAGTTGACTAGGGAAACCTCTTCTGTGAAACTTACCCAACAAAATCTTATTCACTAATTCAAAAAAAAAAACTTTCAACATCTGTCAGTCTATCACATACATTTTAACTATAACTGTTTATATATTATTTATAGATCAAAATTAAGAGAATGTACTTCCAGTTATGAAATGTCATTTAAAAATATTATGCTATTATGGCTCATATAATTAACTGGGGAATATTTCAATCAGCCTCTAAAGATGCAGGATAGAATGGAAGTATAACATTATGTGAGCTGATGAACAACAGTGTTAGGAATTGCCATTTTTCAGTTTTTGATCTGTGGGATGCAAAAGCCCTTCAGCAAGTAGAATCTAAGTATGTATCCACGGACTGTTTTGTAACTAGGGAAACATATTATCTATGTAGAAGAGGAGCTTTATTTCAGGCAGTCATAGATATTAGAGTCATGACAAAACAATGCCAGTTGCTGGTGGGCAATAAAATAAAAAACAACCTCCTCTGAGAAAAATACCTCAAGATATCAGAAACTATGAAAAATGCCAGTAAAGATCACAAGTGTTTTATTCTTCACAACTTAAAAAAAGTGGTTGAGTGTTTTCATCCACAGTGGACTTTTTTAGCACCTGGTACATTCATTTTAAAATTTAAGTATGTTTACCTTTGTGACCACCTGATACCTTAAGCCCGATCAATTTTTTTGTTATTAAAACAGTACATGTCAACTTTAAAACAAATATTAAAACATAAAAAACTACATGAAAAACAATAGTTAAAAACTATAATGATCAAATCCTACTAGATCTCATTTTTAATAAATGAATGTTTATATTTTCATTTAAACCCAGAAGTTCTGCATCATTTGTTTTTAACTGCCACAGCAACTCACAGTGCTCTAATTTAGTTTTCCAATCTCCACCCAACTGCCATTGTCAACTTTTGTCAAAACAGTAAACCCAAAACATTTGAACCATATGCCATTATCAACCTGCTTGGTTAATGTGTTTAAACCATTTTTCTTCTTAATGCTTTAAATATTAGTCCACATGAATGGGGAGAATACAGACTCCGCACAAAAAGCACTTCAACCTAGAACTGAAATGGAAAAGCTCTTGTTGTGAGTTAAAAATGCTACTTGCTGTTACACTGTGCCACGGCACTGGGATAATAATGTTGCACAGGTGAAATACCACCTTTGTCACCTGGCAGGCAACAGGCCATAGAGAAAGGCATCATTAATCTTAAAGCACACAGAGACACAAGTTATGCGTATAGAATTACTGCTAGAAATTAGTGAAGAGACACGACTTTCATTTAATGATATTATTAGACTTATAAAAAGTAAAGAGCTTAGATTTCAAAAATAAACACATTAAAAAACAAAAAGATGTTTTTTTTTCCAAAAAAGGTATTACAGGAGAATTGAGGAAAAAAACTATATAATAATAAACCCTTCAAAGAGCTGAATCATTTTTTTTTTTAATTTGGAAGGACGAGAAGGCATATCAAAAGGCAATCAGGAGATCTGAATTGTTCTTTTAGCTGCAGTGCGGAAGGCTGATGAACTGTTTGGTATACAGATTAAAGGTAAAGAGAAGCTACATGATTATTAAACACTTTAAATGATCTGTAAGGAGACAGATGTAATTACAACATTCTGTTACTGGTGTTGAGGGACTTTCATGATGGGATTTATCAGACCTGAAAGCAAGTAAAAAAGGGGATACTTTTCTTTATTGCTTCAATCTACCAATGATTTTAGAAATTGAACTACAGCTTCTTTGTAACTTTCTAAAGTCTGTTTTGAAGTAGAGCAGAAGCAGACAAATGCCTTTTTAAGCAGGTACTGGCCAACACAAAGACAGTCCAGATGAAGTTTTCTGTAGATATTTTCAAGAAGAATTAACCCTATTATTGAGAATATTATTTTATCACTCTATGTCAGTATATTGACTGGCCATTTTAACAAAAGCTGCATTGATTTCTGCCCTTCTAAAGTACTGGAAACGTACTACGTCTTCCAATAATAATAGGACTATAGTCCTGATGTCTGCCAAGATTTATACATGATTCTGCTGGCTAGGATTTAACATTTCATACCCCTTCTTATTGCTGAGGGTGGGAGATCTTGAAATTAGAGATAATGGACCCGGTGTCAAGTCTCTACATCTGATGTACTGCATTAGGGGAAAACAGAACACGTTGGTTGAACATGTCTGTATATAGAGATAAATCATTTGATGAAATGCACTGTTTATATTTACGGGAAGTAAGTATTCCTGAAGTTGTGATTTAAAAAAAAATCACAGACCTTTGTAATATTCTCAATTTCTCCTTAATGGTACACGTGAATTGTCTTCTGCTACATGCATGCAAAATGTAAAATGAGTCTTCTTTGTTAAAACCTAAGATAAAATTTAATGCAGGTGACTAATCATATCATTTGATATGACCAACAACATCTAAAATTGAATTAGCTCATTATCTTGTTGAAACCTTTCAAAGGCTTTCAGAATTAACTGTTAAAAAAAACAAACAAAAAAAATGAAATTATGTACTTGAATCAAACTGTTCAGGAGTTGAGGGCAAGACTAATGTGGTACATGGCAAGTAAAACAATTTTAAAAACCTGGGTATTATAATTTTATATTTTATTACTTTTATTTACATTTAGATCATTGATCATAGCATGAACATTTGAAGGCTCAGCATGAGTTAAATGCAAATAGAAATATTATAAACTGTAGACAACAACAATTAATGGAAATCAAAGACAGTAATAAAAATATGCTAGAACATGCAGATGGGCAAACATACAATCATGCATAAGCAGATGTAAAATGGATACCTTGAATCCTTCTTGTAACTTTGCTAAGCATAATGCATCCGAGATTATCCAAGTGCAACTAACTCTGGGCAAGGCCACAATCTAAATAGTAGCTTAATACAAATCCCCCACCATGCCCCAGGATTCCCACTCCTCATTTCTTGATACACTGGAAAATATTAGGGTACAACCCAACACCCTAATAATGGGTGATTTCAACTACCCCACCATTAACTGGGAAAACTACTCATGTACCAACTCTTTTGTTCAACGTTTTCTGGAATTCATAAATTCCAATGCCCTAGATCAACTTATCCACACCCCCACCAGGGGCAGCAATATCCTAGACCTGGTCATCACCAACATGGGTGACTGATGTTCCACACCAGAGGTCAATTCCTTGCTGGTCAGATCCGACCACAAGCTAATAATCCTAGGCATCCACATCCCGCCCCTACCCCCATTAAGGAAACCACTGTAAAAAAATGTCTCCAAAGTCAGCCTCACGCTTCTTAAGACAAAAGTAGCAAACTTCATGACACCCATGCAGATGGACAATAGAGGTACAACTGCTGAATCCTACACAAATGCACTTTATAAGCACTTACATGAGTGTATGGATTGTGCTATCCCTAACAGAACCAAGATGCTATCCTCCAAAAAAAGGAAGCCAATCTGGTGGCCACATGCCATAAACAAACTCTACAACAGAACAAAGAAACTGTTCAAAAAAGAGTAAAATCCCAGGACTGAAGGAACTCCCTGGTCAGCCTCAGTAAGAAGCTGAGATCCCTCATAAATTCCTCAAAGCTAGTTACGAAAACAAAATCATCACTGATTCTAAAGACGACCACAAAGCTTTCTATAGCTATGTCAAGAATCTCAATGACAACACTCAGATCTGCCCTGAGTTACAGCACAATGGCACTAAATATACAGAACCAACTGATATTGCCAAAATCTGGCAGATAGGTTCAGTGCTAACTTTACCCCACTCTTACCCCCTAATGGGTCCATCTCTATACCGGAAGAATGTAAATTCCAGTAATCACAGCTGTACAGGTAAAAACCACACTCTCCAAAGCCAAGAACACAGCATCCATGAGACCTGACAACATTCCAGGCTGCGTTCTACATGAACTACAGAATAAACTGGCATCCCACCTAAGTACCATGTTTAACCACAGCCTCACCTCAGGCTTTGTACCCACTGAATGGCGAAGAGTGATGGTTATCCCACTCCAGAAAAGGGGAGCCACCACGGACCCTGGGAACTGCTGCCCCATTAGCCTGACAAGCCTAGTCTGCAAGGTCATAGAACTTATCATCATGGAACATATAAACAACTCTGGACCCCACCCAGTTCAGGTTTGTAAAAGGCAGATCATGTCTCCTAAACCTGATAGACTTCTTTGAAGCAGTCACCAAAGCCGTAGACAAGGGTCAGGTGGTTCACACAGACTAGATCTCTCCAAGGCTTTTGACACCATCCCACACTCTAGAATTATAGATAAACTCACTAAACTAGACATAAATCCTTATGTCACAAGATGGGTTACCAACTGGCTCACTGACAGAACCCACACTGTGAAAGTAGCAGTCTCCAAATCCGACTTCAGACCAGTGTCAAGTGGAGTACCACAGGGTTCAGTCCTGGGTCCTCTCCTGTTTTGTATCTACTTCTCTGAAGCACAGGCTAACACAGAAGGTCTTTGGCTAATGAACTTCACAGATGACTGCAAATTAGGAGACATAATCAAAACTCCTAAAGATATGGCCATCCTACAAAAGAGCCTCACTGAGACAGATGCCTGGTGTCAAAGCCATGGCCTCAAGCTCAATGCCAAAAAGTGCATTGTCATCCCCTTTGATAAAAACTCTGTACACATGAACTACCACATAGGCGGTAGTCTACTTAACACTGAAAGTGTGATAAGAGACCTTGAGACACAGGTGGACAGTAGTCTCTCCTTTGATAATCACAGTAGTCAGGAAATCCTTCTACATGGCACACCTCATCACAAAAGTTTTCTCTTTCAGGAAAAAAGTGGTCATTGTTCCCCTCTACTCACCACTCATTAGACCCATTATAGAGTACACTGCCCCTTTTGGTATGTCCCTCACAAGACATCTACAACAACTGAAAAGGCCACAGAAATATCTCACAAAGAGGATTACTGTCCTCAAACAGATGCCCTACGCAGACTGTCTCAAAAAACTCCAGCTTTACTCCATTGTATATCGCTTACTCAGAGGCAATCTCTGCCTAACATACAAAACGATGTCAAACCCAGAGTTGTTGGACATGCTCCACTTAAAGAAATCCCATTCCCTCTGAGCTACATGCTCTAGGGACCTAAACCTTGTCACCACAATAAACAGAACATGCTGGAGGGATAGATTCCTGTCCCAGACACTTCCCATACTCTGGAACAAACTACCTATCTATATCAAACAAAGCTCCTAATTACCACTCTTCAAGAAAAATCTTGATGATTAGATGGGAAATAGGAAATTCACTCCAAGGATCAATTCTGCAGCCTTGCTCAACAGGGGCACAGGAAAATAATTTTCTTGGGTGGTGAAAACCAGGGTACCTTTTTGGCTAGGGTTATATAGGCCCTAAGGCCAATAGCCTAGTACCTACCTATGAACCTATGAACATAAGACTATGCCTTTTATAACTATGCACATAATAATTTGCTCTATGCTAAGATCCAAAAAAAATAACACAGACAGAGGGCTTTGATAGCGTATGTCATGTGTCCTATATTCTGCATTTGCATTTTTTTTGTATCTGTAAAAATTTTTTGAATTATGGCTGGAAATTTTAATCCTGACAAAACTATAATGCATTTAGGCTAATACACCCCTCCTTGTATATAGTCATCAAACCACATTGTGATTGGGATGAGGAGGGGAGATATTACACAACTCATTGTATAATTGCATATTACTTTTATTAACAAAGAATGTGATGGCTCATACAAACAATGAAAAGCCTTTGGATGTACAAAAGAAAGCATACTTCATTTAGTTTTGATGTATGATTTAGAAATGATAATGAGCCATTAAACCAGTAAATACCAGTGCCAAAAAACTAAAGCCAAAAAATAATTAGAATAGATTGAGCGCTTTCATTCTTTTAATTCAAGAACTTCATCAAAATAAAATCACAAGACCAATATATTCACAAAAGATGACATCATAAATAAACCAACCAATGAATTTCTTAAAGCAAAAAATATCAATTACCTAATACTAAAAAGATTTATTAAATTGTTAAGCACTTTGCTTCTATTATTATGGAAAGCTACATTTGGACCAGTTAGATTTGTTTTCCTCTAGTTCTTCTGACATCATTGAAAATACCTCCAACAGTGTGAGCAACACAGCACCAGTGGAAGAATCTTCTCAGGGAGCTGTTTCTTCCCCGTCAGCTGCAACTATTAATGAAGTAGACTCTTCAGTTTTTTTCTTTAACAAGTCCAGCAGTACCTGTTATTTTCACCACCCAAGGAGGAGAGGACAACTTTTGGCAAAAATCAGGTAAACGGGAAAGGCCATTAACTGGGATGTGGTGGATTTTTAATCTTAGTGGCAAATAGTTTTCTTCTTCTGAAAGTGAGGTACTGTCTAAGGGTTTTAGGTTTATCCCTACAAACAGGGCTTCATTAACTAATGTTATTCTTGATTTTAAACAATTTATTAGGAAATTAAATCTTAAGATAATTTTTAATGAATTTAAATTGTATACCAATAAGCTGGCATGTAAAAATCCTAGTGTTATCAACCATCCACGTATTGGTACTTTGAATGTGTTTGGACAATTGTGTGAGGATGATTTATTCAAACTGTTTAGAAGTTTCAATAATAAGAAAGCAAAAAATTGAGGGTTTTACAATCTGAAACCTGATGAGTTTGTGGCTTTGAATAGTTTATGCCAATATTCTGACCTTAGGTATATGACAGCTGATAAAGGCAATGGTTTGGTGGTGGTGAGCAAAGAGGCCTACAATGGTGGAATTACTGTTAGATTTTCAAAGTTATAGAAAAGTGACTAAAGATTTTGTTAAAAAAAGTTACATTCTCATTGATATGACCTTATTAGATTTACTTCATCAAGGATACCTTTCCTTAGGAATATTTGATTGTTGTTCAATTGATCAACCGTAACTAGGCATTATTTTTGGGATAGCCAGAATTCACAAAGATGAAGTAAGACCTCCATTTAGGCGCATTGTGGCTTCCCCCAGGAATAAGACTAATATAGTTACTTTTCTAGATAGTATTCTTAACCCAGTAGTATAAGAAAGTAAATATTTTTTTTAAATGATTGTTGGGTTTTTTGAACCAACTTAAGGGTTATTCATTTTCAGGCAAAGAAAGTTTCTTTACTGTGGATGTGAATTCCATATACACATCAATAGACTAGGATGAAGGGATTGAATTTGTGGAATTGTATCTCAATAAATATGGATATCATCTTAGTGTTACTTCTAAGATTATTTGCTTAGTAACAATATTTTTCAGTTTGATTCAACAATTTAACAACAACTTTCTGGAGTAGTGATGAGGACAAAAGTAGCCCCTGCTTTTGCAAACTTAATTATGTGTTGGTGGGAGACTCAGTTTTTTGTTTCTCTTCCTTCTTTCACGTTTGTCACTTATTATTCCAGATATATAGATGATTTATTTTTCATTTGGAAGCAGAGTAAGGATGAGTTTGAACTTTGTGTCACTGAAATGAACAACAGTATAAGCTGGTTACATTTTGAAATGTGGTTTATAGGTACCTCAGTCAATGTCTTAGATATACAACTTTCAGTGGATTTTGTTTCCAAAAGGTTTATTAGCAATATTTTTAGGAAGGATACATTCAGCAACAATTATTTTCATTATAGTAGCTTTCGTCCCCCCTTTATGAAGTTCAGTATCTTTAGAGGTTAGATTATTTGATTAAGTCATATTATTAGTGACAGAAATTCATTCTTGAAATAAGTGAAGATACTAATTGACATGTTTTGTGAGAGAGGTTACCCCAAGGGTAAATTATTAGAAATCTCTGAAAAAGTAATTAATACGAAAGATGAGAAATTTCCACCTATTCTACTTGCAGCGTTTACTCCTAAAATTAGAAATGCGAGTGAAGGTAGCAATAAAAAGCTTGCCTTCCCAGTTCTTATGAGCATTGAGGGAAATATGGTCAGAAATATTATTAAGGGGAATTGGAAAGTTGTTTTGGGTAACCAAGATCTTACCAAGGTTATTGGGTGTGAACATAAATTTATTTTCAAGAAGACTCAGAATTTAAAGTTTTTGTTAGAGCATACCAAAAACTATAGTGGCAAAATTGGCAATGGGCCTTTTGGTACGTTTCCATGCAATAGTTGTAAGTTTTGTAGATTTATTTATACTAATAATCAGTATTTTTTGAACATATTAATTTTACTTTAGAAGCTAAAAGAAGGTTTAATTGCAAGAATAAGGGTCTTTTGATTTTATTCTGATGAAGTTCGTGAATTAAAAGATCAAAAGCACTCAACCAATTATGTCTATTTATTCCTTGGCTTTAGTTTTTTGGCACTGGCACTGGTATTTATTGGTTTAAGGACTCATTATAATTTCTGAGTTTGGTTTAGTGCCCTTTCACTCTAGGATTTTATTTGATGTAAAAAATATGTTGTGCCATTGTTTTACTAGAAGTCAAACCTGGGAAACAAAAATAGCTTCAAAATAATCTATAAGTGTGAACTTTTATACAGAATATATATATATATATATATATATATATATATATATATATATATATATATATATATATATAGATATATATATATATATATATATGTGTGTGTGTGTGTGTGCGTGTGTATATGTGTGCATGTGTGCGTGTTTGTGTGTGTGTGTGTGTGTGTGTGTGTGTGTTTGTGTGTGAAATGTTCAGAAATTTATTTCTGTTTTGTATTTTGTTTCCTTTCTGCGTGTTATTTTTTTAAGGTTTTAAATTTTAAATTCTAGCAATCAAAACCTGAAAAACATTTGTTTATTTTGTACTGGTCTGACATTTGATATGTAATGAAAAAGCATTGATTGTCATGTATGATTTAGACAACTAACTGGGTATGCAGTTCTTTTATTATGCAGCTTTGTTTGTAAGAACATTTCTATCCTTATGTATCCTTAATTCAGACTGTCTGTCTGCCTAAGTACCTACCTTTCACTTTACTACAAAAGAAAAGTCAGTATTCAGCATTTCAGCAATCTTGTACACTTATTAATAAAGCTAGGCCATGTGTGACAAAAAAACACACCAGATCAAAGAGGAGCAAACTGTAGGATGTCTTCAAAGTGTTCTGTTGGACTTGACTCATAGCACAAGTGCTTATAAGCATTTGCTGTGAGGGTGTATGGGTGGGAAGTGTTGGTGATGCTACATAACTGTCAGACAATCTATAAATGTCATCAGCTACTAATTTCCCTTAATTAGTAAGAAAAAAGACCCCTTGAATTGAGAATGGAATGAGAACAGTGCTGGTTTCACTGCTAATTTTAGCAGAGGCTTGCCAGCAAGTAAGCAACTTTGTTCTCAGGCATTGTTCCATGTATTTGTCATTTTGACATAAACTATAATGCAAGGAAATCAACCAAAATAGCAAACTCACGTACTTCTAGTTGGAATAAATCTTCTGTGTTTGCACTTGCAGTACTTGCAGTTTCTTTCTGCAGTTCCAGCTCAGTATGATTGCTATTCAAGTACATTGGACTGTCTGCCCAAGCAAACACTTCAATATTTTAAAAGCAAACTGCATCTTTATACAGCAGTTATGAGCATATTAAGAATGTACATTTTAAATTTTCATAAATGCAAAAATGAAGATAAAAATAAAGAACCATAATGTAATGTGAGTAAATTCTTTGTGTTTTAAATGCTCACATCTATTACTTGATATCATTATGTTATGTCCTTCGGCTTTTCCCGGTTAGGGGTTGCCACAGTGGAACTTCGGTCCGCTAATGATTGGCAGTAGATTTTTACGTGCTGGCTTGCCGGGCCTAACACACAACCTTCAACGAAGGAATGCCCATTCATGCATGTCGCCACACAGAAGATGCTCTAACTGAGAATCGAACGGGCAACGTCTAACTGTGAGGTGACAACGCTACCACAACACCACCACCGCAGTGATATCATTATAAAAGTAACATATTTGTAAAGGTAGGAAATATGTTTATTAGAGCACTAAAGAGGGTTGGTATAATGGTTAAGATGTTTACTTCACAGACACAAAGTACAGGGTTTGATTCTCACCTTTAGGAAATAGACCAGGCTTAAAATACCCTTAAAAGTAGCTAGCCAAGCCTAATACTAACATATGAAACAGGTATTTATAACTGGAATTGCATATTATAAAGATCTGACATGTATTCAAATTCAACCATTTCTAATCTTGAGGATACAATGACCCCTTTACCCACCCCACCCCCCCCCAAAAAAAATCAGTTTGTTGTCTAAATATCTTGAAAATATTCATATTTAGTGCTATCACAGGAAAGACAATTCTGTGGCAGTTTCATATAAGGTGCTGGCAAAAAAAAAATGGGTCAGTTCAGTAACTAGATACGGTCTCTTCTGCTAGCATGTTTGGCAGTTGCATGTTTGTTAGAATCCAACAATCACATCAATTTGAAATTTTGTACTAAAAATATTTCTGGTATTAATTTAATTTGTAGTCATTATGCTTCCACAGTTTATGTAGGAAATGCCTTACAGGAACCAAACAGAAAATGAATGTCAGGACCTTTGCAACATCTACTGTTGGCAACCTGATTGTCAAACAGGCCTATGATACAGTGGGTGTGTCTGCCACGGTGACAGAATTCAACATAGCCATGTAACTAGTACTTATAGTCCTATATTAGACCTTCTCCTGAGGATGTCAGTGTATACATTACTGATTCATCCTTCAGGAGCCCCTTGCTGTGTGGTCCAGAAAATTATAAACTCTTTAAAACTGATAATGCATTCAGCTCTACTTCTCCAGTACAACTAGTTGCTATGCCAGATGTATTATCATGTAAAGTCTATTTACTTTTGTTTTTATTTATTTCTGTTTCTATATCTTTGCAATTGTTTTCCTGTCAGAAGACTTAGGATCAAATGGAAAAGATTTTCAGTTTGCACTGATGCCAAGAGGACAGTTCCCCCCTCCAAACACACACACACACACACACACACACACACACACACACACACACACTTTTCACACTGAATTTATAAATCCTTTAGTCTCTGATTTCTCTTGAGCATGCATAAAACTTTCACCTATGAAACTATGAAGACTATTTTGATGCTAGCTGTAGAGATTCATCTATCAAAGTCTGTGTTAGCTACTGCTCTGCACTTCCATATATGTCAAGACTCCAAACAAACTGCTTCCCTTAAAGTTTATATATTTTTTCCTGCCTAAAAAGTCCACTATAACAGGACTGCATTACTACAGGCCTGTTGCTTTGACATCAGTGGTCAAGAAGACTTTTGAGAAGCTGGTGTTAGCTCACTTGAAGGATATTACAACTCCCTCATTAGACCCCCTTCAGTTTGCTTATCAAGAGAACCAGAACTTCACACAGATTTAATGATTTACTGCAGTTCTGAACCAAGTGAAAGAGAAATGAAAGACAAAGGGTGCAGGAAAGATGATGACATGAGTTTCTACAGATGAAGTTCTACTCAGAACTCCACTGTTATTGTGGGTGCTGGTATTCTTCATATCTCACATAACAGAGCTCTGGATATAGACGCAGACTGTAAAGTGACACCGCTTCAGTCTTCTTGAATAGCTGTCTTAAGGGAGGGTTCTCCCTTAATATCCATGACTCTGTAAGTAAAAAGAAACTCAACCTACTTTGTAGAGTTGTTTAAGGATGACCAGATAGCAGCTACCAAACATTTTTTCAAGAAAGTAATATGGAAAAATCCTGTGGATATAGAGTATATTATGATGACTTTACATGATTTTGCAATCTTTGTCATAAAAGACACAGACAGACTGAAAGCTGGTGAGAAAAGCACTGTTTGGTTACCTTTTAGCCTTAGCATTATTTTTCAAAAGAAATGAAGACCTAATTATCTTTTCTTATGTATTTCTTTTTTGTTGTTGTTCTTATTCCAGTACAGTAACTAATCTCCATGTGCATATTCCTGCATGAAGAAGGTTCACTGCTGATAGAAAACTGGCAAATGAACAGAGCAATTTAAATTAGTCTCTGAGGTCACAATAAGAGTAAACGAGGAATTGTTACACACAGATATCCTTTCCAGTCGAAAGAACCATGATGTAAACAAAGTCTGTCTGTCACTTTAAAGTAACTTCTGGTTGAATGAGCTACCACTAAAAACTATGTCTTTTAAGGTGAAACTTTAGTTCTACTAACGTTATAGGTACAAAACATGGCAGACTGAGCTTTCTAGCATAAAATAAATACCCCAAGTTAAAACACAGCATTCAGTGGTACACAAGCAGGGAAACGGCCATAAAGGAAAAAAAAAATAAAAAAATAAAGGATTCTGTTTGTGGACTTCAGCTCCGCATTTAATACAATCATTCCAGAACTTCTTCACTTGAAACTCTCCCAGCTTTCCATTCCTGCTTCCACCTGACAGTGGATCACCAATTTTCTAACCAATAGGAAACAGCTGGTGAAACTGGGGAAATTTACTTCTAGCTATCACACGATCAATACAGGTGCCCCCAGGGATGTGTGCTCTCCCCACTGCTATTCTCTCTCTACACTAATGACTGCACCTCTAAGGACCCCTCTGTCAAACGTATTAAATATGCAGATGATGCAACTATCATCAGGCTCATCAGGAATGGTGATGAGTCTGCATACAGTCCAGAGGTTGAGCAGCTGGCCCTTTGGTATAGTCAGAATAATCTGGAACTGAACACTCTTAAAACTGTGGAGATGACAAGTGGACTTTAAGAGTGGTACTACAATATTATCCCCCCTCTTTATATTTAAACTGTTGTGGAATCCTTTATTTTTTGATCTATAATCTCCCATGACTTGAAGTAGGAGATCAGTGTACGGTCCATCATAAAAAAGTCACAACGGTGAATGTACTTTCTACGACAGCTGAGGAATTTCACAGGAACTGTTGATTCAGTTCTATACAGCAGTCATTGAGTCTGTTCTCAGCTCATCCACAACAGTGTGGTTTAGATCTCTGTCTAATCATGACAAAAACAGGTTACATCAAATAGTCAGGTCTGCCGAAAACATAATTGGTGCTAGTTTGCCCCACTTACAGGACTTGTACTATTCTAGAGTCATGAAAAGGACAGGGAAGATCATCACTGACCATTCACATCCAGGCCACCATCTTTTTGAACTATTACCATCAGCCAGGCGTTATAGATTAATACGGACCAAAACAAGCAGATATAAGAACAGTTTTTTCCACAGGCCATCAAGTTCATAAATGGTTAAGTCAGCTTACTAGGTTGTGATATTCTTTTTCCCAAGCCTCAGCGGATTCTGCAGTATTGTTTGCATATTGTTAATACTTTTCTCTTTCAGAGTTTATTTTGGTATTTCTTGGACTGAGTTGCACTTTGTACCTTGTATGTATATGTATATGTATATTTACTTGTTTGTCTTGTTCTTAATAGTTGTATGTATGTCATTTATGGAATTCACACTTGGAGAGTCACTGAAACCAGAGTCAAATTCTTTGTATGCATGTATGCATGGCCAATAAATGTGATTCTGATTCTGAAAAAATGGATGCACATCATCTTTAAGTGACAAATCAAGATGTATACTTATTTAGTGAGTCTGAGACTAATGACTCCACTAAGTCTCTTGCACTACCCTTGGACCATCAGTCTGCTTCTCCTGGTCCCTGTGGTGCATCTTCTTTGGAGGCCTCTTTGACATATAAAGAAATGAGCCTATCAACCCAAATGTCCCTGATGACTAGTTGCTTGGATTGTAACTGTCTAACCTCAACTGGCGAATTTACTTACGGTCATAGTTCATATCATTAATATGTATGTATAAAGGAAGCACTGTACAAGACCAATGTAAATTGTTTCAATCAGTTTCTCCTTTCTACACTGTTGTGTGAGAATGGAGTTAAGATATAAAAGTTAGAGCAGTGTTGTGGCCTTGCTTCACACAGCAGGGTGCAGACAGGTTTTGTCCACCTTTTAAAAAATACTTGCTTTATTCTCACTGAGTTGGCTGTGGCTCCATTTTTTTTTCCACTCAATCAGTTATGACCATGGAGTTTTGTTTTTCACCTGAGTAGCCATCATGTCTGTGTTATTCATAGAGAAAATAGCATTTTATACAATGACCCCCCCATTAATATTCCAAAACGTGCATGCTGATTGGTCAGCATGCATGTTGTAAATCAGAGTTATAGTAATGGAAAAAGGTCCGGTCGCCCGGACTTTTTCCATTAGTATAACTCTTTTTTTTTTTTTTTTTACAGCAATGGAGAACGCAAGATCTCCATTGCTTTTTACAACCTGTCCCGCTATGTTAAACAAGTTTAACATAGCAAGACAGCTTTAAAAAAAGCAACGGTGCATCATCGTTGCTTTTTTTAAAGCTATCTCACTATGTTAAACCCATTTAACATAGCGAGACACTTTAAAAAGCAACGGAGATCTTGCTTTCTCCGTTGCTTTTTTTCAAAACTGTCTTGCTATGTTAAATGGGTTTAACATAGCGAGACAGCTTTAAAAAAAGCACGGAGATTCTCCATTGCATTTTTTAAAGCTGTCTTGCTATGTTAAACTCCTTTAACATAGCGAGACAGTTTGTAAAAAGCAATGGAGAGCTTGCTTTCTCCGTTGCTTTTGCCCACATCTCTGATGTACTGCATAAGTATATGCATGCGCAGTACATCAGAACTGCCGCAGAATACCAGACAGCTGCGGAAGGGCAGCAAGGAGGCATTATACAATGCCATTATTTAAGAAAAGTAATTATTTATTTTCTTAAATAATGTCATTGTATAATATCAATAACCCATTTCTGGGTGTGGGTAATGCTGGATTTACCCACGGTTGTCTTTGTTTGGCCACTCGGGCTTCCCCCTCGTGACCAAACCACACCAACCGTGGGTAAATCCAACATTACCCACACCCAGGCGTGGGTTATTGCTATAATACTCTAAGGTAATAAAACCAAATCAAGCATTATATGAATGAGAAGACAGATGTGAGCTGCTAATGATATCATGATATAATGTGATGACTGTTAGAGACAGAATAATTTTGAATATGGAATCCAGATGCAGAAAGAGTTTGAGTCAGTAAATGGGAATCTCCTGTGATTACAAATTTTGTATGGTGGGTAAGGCATCCTGCAATACTCTGCATGCATTGTCAGCTCATTCATTTATTTCTGTACCCTATGAAGGAAGAATTTTCTAACTTTTCATTTGTTGTTACATTTACTACTAATCATTGAATAACTTGTTTTGCAGAAGCATTCCAGACAAAATACAACATAATTCTTGATGCCTTTTGTCATATTGAAGAAACACTCTTTCTCCCTGTTTCTCTGTCTCTCTCTCTTTCTCTCAATTTCTAAGACTAAAAGATTTATTTGTTCACTGGATAAGTGGGTTTTTCAGTCATGACACAAGAATGATAGTTTTCAGAAAAGTAACTCACTCCATCACATCTACAAATCTGATGCATCAGTGTGTGATAAAAAGTTAAAACTAAGCCTTTCATGTGAAATTCAGGGGAGATATTAGTAAACAAATGTGTGATGTGATGAACAGATATGGAAAGACCAAGAATTCCTCAGGCTACCCCTCCCTATTCTTGCTGTTTCAAAGTGTTAATCTATCAAATTGCTGTGGAATGTAATGACTCTCCAGCAATGAAATTATATGACAATAATTCAGGAGCACAATACTTCATGAAATACAATTATTTCTTCAGCTAGTTATTGCTGCTCTTAATTCCCTAACATGTATCTTATGAAAAGCCGCAAATGTTCTGTTTATAAGTGATAGAGATTTGCCAATGGCTAAAGTAAGAGCAGTTAAAGCACTTGTGTGTGACATTAGTTTGACCTTTTAAAGCACTTAAGTAGTAATGTGATGTGCTTTATGTCTACATAATATGGAAAGATTGAATCCTAGTCTGCTATTACAGGTTAGGTTCTTAAAACAGTTCCTGAACTGAACAGATACACATGCATTTACTGACATATGTGCTCAAACATATATAGCTACAGTTAAATCCTAGCCATTAGGGCTTTGTTTTAAAATATTTAATTGCTGTCTTGTTTAAACAGATGCCCACAGAATTACATGCATGTGCCATCTATATATAATGAAATAGTTGATATCCCATCCCTAAATAGGTTTTAAGATCTTAAATAAGTTACTTTGTAAGCACACACACACACACACACACACACACACACACACACACACACACACACACACACACACACACACTGCTATATCATAGCGGCATTGAATATGTTTGTCATCAACAGCAATTTCTTTCTAAGAGGTTGGATCTAACTTAAGATTTTGCTCAGACTGCTTATCCTTACAGAGAATGTGTAGATAGCAGGTTATCATAATGTTTTTTTATGCAACGTATCCAGTACAAAAAAGTGAAAGCTATGTGTCTGTGTAGAATATTAGTCGTGGAAGACCCAAATGACAGAGAAAGCAGCCTGTGACTGCAACATTCTTTAGTAATAGAAAATATATGCATAGAAATTCAGATTAAATGATGTATCAGCAGAGGCATTTCAGGACCAGTGGATCTACTGAATTATTTTTATAGAAATTTCAGATTTCTCTTAAATAATTAGCCAGGATCATGACAAAGATGGATAAAATCCAGACTGCAAACCAGTTGACCTGGTTTCTGTTAGAAGGTTGGGCAATTGAGGCACTGGCAGGGAAGGATGAGCATGCAAGTCCTTGGTTGGAGCAAACACACTTGCACACAGCTTGCAGTTGATGCCTGGTGGATGTTGAGGATGTATAGGGGGAGGGTGGGCCTAAGGAAGAATAGGTGGAGGGCACTAGCTGACATGATGCAGAGGTCAAGCAATGCACCAGCACACTCTCATTGCATTCTTATTCCTGGACATTACTAGTATATACCGGGGATAAGATATAACAAAAATAATAATAATAATAATAATAACAATAATAATAATAATAATAATAATAATAATAATACAAAATGCAACCAGCAGCAATTAGATGCCACAGTGTAGTCCTTGATCTCCCCACTAGCCCTGGACATTGGGTTGAGTAGAACTCAAGAAATACAAAGGCACGAGCAGTTTTATTTAAACGTGCTGAAATATTTTGCAAAAACTTCCAGAAGAATTGTAAGCTTGAAGACTCTCATCGGCTTTCCCCTACTTGTCTGTATTATGTGCTGCAGCTTTTTTGAATCAGACTGGTTCATAGACAGATAGGTTGCCACATGTTGATGCTTTTACTATAAGTTTTTATTAAATACATTGCAGACTGACCTTTACTACTGTATCAAAGCCTCAAAAGATAAGTGTCAAACAATGCAACACATGCATATTAGGCATTTATTCACATGCTCACATCTTGAACAGATGATGGATGAAAATTAGTAATTACATACACCCACTTTGCTCAAAAAATGAATTTAGAAATCACTTAGAAAATTCCTACACCAAAGCCAAATACATTTAAATATTTTATATGCAAAGAGCATAGTGCATGTGACCAAAAATGTCATTCCCAAATATGGTTACTAGGGAAGCTGAGAAGTATTGCATTGTGGTTTGTAGCCGCATAACTAACTGGACTACTTAAACAAGCACACAGGCATTGTTTCTAACTCCTTTTAATATATGCTGTGTTTCAAACATATATTTAAAGTAAAAAACTTTTCATAATAAATACATTGTAATTGGGACAACTATCTGAGCTGTACAGAACAAAACCATTTGGTCATGGCCTATTCTAGGTGAGTGATAATGTGTTATTCTTCTGTCATGTATTGCTTAATTCTCTTTCACTGAAGAATCATCTGTCTGTTTTAACATAGCATTCATATGGCTAAGAACTCTGATGAAACCATCCTTAGGATAAGGCATTTGGTTAATTATGGAATTTCTTACCATGTACTGTAACATTTTGTTAAACTGTTGCCATCATTCAGTAAACTTATTTCCATATGCAAGTAATTTCTTTAGTTTTATGCCTCAGATTATAAAAGCATACATTTTGTGCACAGAACGAGCTGAAGGTTAACTCTGGGTGCAATTTTCAGTGGCCTTGATAATGGCCTAAGGCCTAGCTGATCATGAATTTCAAGAACAGCAATGATATGTTCAAGAGAAATAAACAATTTTTAATATGTGTGAAGTGAAAGTTTGATTGCTTTATACTGCATTCGTATTAAAAGTCACAGTTGAATGACATTACTTATCAGGAAAACATGCAAACGGCCACAAAAAATTTAGGAGAGCTAACTTTAAACTCCTAATCCTCTGACTGAAAAAAATAACAATTTTACTGGATTAAAAAGAAAAATTCAGTAAAAAGTACTATGATTTGGAATAGTAATGGCACTTATCTCTCTGTAAAGACTAGAAATTGCCAAAAAAGTAAAACTGCAAAGCTTGCAAAGCTAGAAACCTCACTGAAAATTATGTGACAAAACTTTTAGTGGAATATATAGAGTTAAATCAACAGTCATTAATGCATGCAAAGATAAAAGACGAGAAATGAAAGCAAATATGTAATTAAGTTCCAGAAATTAATTGGATGACTGTATTATACCTAAAATGTAAGACTCAGTGAGTTGTAAAGCATCCTCTGAATTCACTCTGATGCAGTCTAGATATTAGCAAGTAAAATGACAGAGGCAAAATCTAAACATACTGACTGAACAACACCAATAAAGATAATAATAACAGTAACAATAATAACGTATGCCACCTATGCAGATTTCTTGCAGAGAAACAGTCCATTTCTTGGGCATACCTGGGCTGAAAGAAGTAGCTGTATCACCTCTATGAATAGACTGTCACAAAGATGGACTTGAGTTCCTGTATGACAGCTGTATTTGGAAACATCACCTTGGGTATTTATCCCGGGGGCCTTGCAGTCCTAAAAACAAACCAAGACCTATATTTGCTGAATTTCAAACTTTTCAGAAAAATAAACAAATGAATGAATGAATGGATGAATGAATGAACAAGCAAGCCAAGATCTATATTTATAAAATGTCAACTCTTCAGTATTATCTGAGCTATGACAATATAGGACAACTATGAAGGTATAGAAAATGATTGTATATGAGTAATGAGTATTCCTTAACCATAAGAAAGAAAATGTGCTCCTACCATGCATCTTTGCTTGGAAAATAAACTGAAACTCTGTACCCATGAACTACCACATAGGCAGCAATCTATTTAACACCGAATGCGTGATAAGAGATCTTGGGACCCAGGTGGACAGTAGTCTCTCCTTTGATAGTCACATCGCCACAGTAGTCAGGAAGTCCTTCTACATGGCACACCTCATCATAAAAGGGTTCTCATCCAGGAAAAAAGAGGTCATTGTTCCCCTCTACTCGTCACTCATTAGACTCATTATAGAGTACAACGCCCCTTTTGGAATGTACCTCACAAGACATCTGCAGCAGCTGGAAAGGTCACAGAAGTACCTCATAAAGAGGATTACTGGCCTCAAACAAATGCCCTACACTGACCGCCTCAAAGAACTCCAGCTTTACTCCGTAGCATATCACCTACTCAGAGGTGATCTCTGCCTAACATATAAAGCTATGTCAAACCCAGAGCTGTTGGACATGCTACACCTAAAGAAATCCCAGTCCCTCCAAGCTACATGCTCTAGGGACCTAAACCTTGTCACCACAATAAACAGGACACACTGGAGGGATAGATTCCTGTCCCAGAGACTTCCTATACTCTGGAACAAGCTACCCATCTATATCAAGCAAAGTTCTTCATTAGCACTCTTTAAGAAAAATCTGGATGAGTGGATGGGAAATAGGAAATACACCCTGGGGATCACTTCTGTGTCTCTGCTGGACAGTGACACAGGAAAATAACTTTCTTGGGTGGCGTAAGCTATGGTACCTTGCCTGCTAGGCTTAGGTAGACCCTTGGGCCGATAGCCTAGTACCTACCTATGAACCTATGAAATTTAAACTTTGGTATCTGCTTTGTTCAAACTGTACTACCTCAGGCACTATAAAATGACAATATCTGACAGCAGATAATATCAAGCAGAAGAGGAAGAAGCAACAATCACATCAAACAGTAACAGAGAAAAGAAACTGCTGCAAAGGAGAAACCACCAGTGACGTGCCATGATAAATGTCTAGCAAATGCATCAAACAGCAATGGAGCAAAGGCAACTGCTGCAAAGGAGAAATGACCAGCAATGTCCCATGACCAAATGTCTAGCAAATGCATCAAACAGTAATGGAGCAAAGGAGAAACCACCATTGATGTCCAATGACCAAATGTCTAGCAAATGCATCAAACAACAATGGAGCAAAAGAAACTGCTGCAAAGGAGAAATGACCATCAACGTCCCATGACCAAATGACTAGCAAATGCATCAAACAGCAATGGAGCAAAGGAGAAACCACCAGTGACGTCCCATGACCAAATGTCTAGCAAATGCATCAAACAGCAATGGAGCAAAGGCAACTGCTGCAAAGGAGAAATGACCAGCAATGTCCCATAACCAAATGTCTAGCAAATGCATCAAACAGTAATGGAGCAAAGGAGAAACCACCAGTGATGTCCAATGACCAAATGTCTAGCAAATGCATCAAACAACAATGGAGCAAAAGAAACTGCTGCAAAGGAGAAATGACCATCAACGTCCCATGACCAAATGACTAGCAAATGCATCAAACAGCAATGGAGCAAAGGAGAAACCACCAGTGATGTCCCATGACCAAATGTCTAGCAAATGCATCAAACAGCAATGGAGCAAAGGAAACTGCTGCAAAGGAGAAATGACCAGTGATGTCCCATGACCAAATGTCTAGCAAATGCATCAAACAGCAATGGAGCAAAGGAGAAACCACCAGTGATGTCCCATGACCAAATGTCTAGCAAATGCATCAAACAGCAATGGAGCAAAGGAAACTGCTGCAAAGGAGAAATGACCAGCAACATCCCATCATCAAATGTCTAGCAAATGCATCAAACAGTACCAGAGCAATGAAACTGCTGCAAAGGAGAAACCACTAGTGACGTCCCATGATCAAATGTCTAGAAAATGCATCAAACAGTAAGGGAGCAAAGGAGAAACTACCAGTGGCATCCCATGACCAAATGTCTTTAAGCCCTTTTGCAAAGTTTAAAAAGACGATGGAACAGAGAAAGATATAGATTACTTCCTAGCAGCCAAGAAACCAAATGAACTAAACCAAATCTCTACGCTGGTAATGGAATTAAAGCAGGAGCTTTAAAATGGAAAGCATGCTTGAGATATGTTTGCATGCTGGCAAAACAGCTGCACAATGAAAAAAAAAGACAGCACTGCCTTTGGGGGGATGGTGAATGTGAATTATGGCACAAGCAGACACAGACTGGTATGTTTGAATACCTTTCTCTTGCATAAAAAGGAAAGAATCTGAAAACCTTCTGAGAACATGATCTGTTTCCTTGGTGGATCGAGTTCTATATCGTTTACAAACGTATACAATTCTGTCTGGTATTCTAAGTACAAAAATAGTAAGGAAAATGCAGGCCAATGAAGGGAAATAGTATAGCGAAAATATTAATAATAGTAGGTCTTGAACTGGCTGGATATCAGCAAAGAAGTAAAAAAATTGAAAGAGCTCAGAACAATAAATAAATTGGAATAAGGGAGATGGCTAGAAATAATTTAAAAAAGTGCTGGAATATTAATGGGTTTACAGACCATGTGAAATTCAAAGGTGCTCTATTATATAAAACACGTAAGACCACATGCAGTAATGTCACAAGAAACAAGAAACAAATATAAGCAAAGAGGAACAATAAATCAATAAAAATGGGCTATACAGAATGATACCATTCTGGACATGAGTGGATGAGAAGAAAGGGGGTGATTACCTTAACAGTAAAAGGTGTTCAGATTAGAATCAATAAAGAACTGTCTAGTATGGAAGCCCGGTACGTTTTATTAAAGGGGTATAGATGGATAAAATAATTACAAAACTAATTTTTGTATTCCCAAAAAGACTGAGGAAAAGGGGACTGAAGAACTTTAAGCTGTTAGGGAATGAATAGCTTTTCATCAAGGCATTCTGTGAGAGGTGATTGGAGTAATACAACCAATAGATATTCTGCTGATATGGGCCGTAAATTCAGTAAGATTAGTAACACAAGATGACTGATGAGTCTTTGGGGTTTCCTGGTTTTTCAGAATTGTTGAACACCCATCTGAGTTCATTTATTAGTTTACTAGGTGTACCTCTCAAATGTGCACAGTATAGAAGAATGATCCTGATTTTGCCCTGTTCCTCCATAATTTGTTCTCTTCTAATAAATTATTGATGAAAACAGTAAGTAAGTAGTGACAGATAGAGTTTCATGCTTGTCATTGCTTAGATAATTCAAGCTGGTTCAAAACCCATTTGTTTTGGTAAGTTTTTAAATGAATTAGAGTAATTAAAACTTGTACCTGATTTTCAGCCTTTGCCGTCCCCACCACCACCACCATGATCATTATTTTTGGCTTTGTGCAGAATTCCTGAATAAAGAAGTTACGAGTTATGCTGCGAGACACAACACTAAATCTAAGTTAGAATATACATATTTTATATATATATATATATATATATATATATATATATATATATATATATATATATATATATATATTATGGATATATGATCCAGTGCATAGAAATCATGCCCTTGGTAATATCAGTCTATTCACCCCTAGTATTCCATACCTTAGCTCTAACACCAAACCCTGTATAGAGACTTTGCAAATTTCCTTTACATAATGCACAACTGAATTTAGAGATTAGTATAATGAAAAAGTCTATTAAGTAACTTAGTAAAGGATCTTCTAAGCATAGTGCAAACCCATGATAATCTGAAAGTAAAATTACAGTACAAGCAAATGCAACAAATGAGAAAGGAAGGGCGTTGAATATTCGTATAGTCTGTGACAGTTAAAGGACCTGCAAGCCAAGAGATATGGGCTAAATGGTGATGAAGTGTAACACTTAAAAAGGGTAAAAAAAAGAAGTTAAGAGAATATTTAGACAGAGTAAATGATTTTAGACAGATGATGATAAAATGTAGATATCTTACGAACTCTGCAAGATGTCAGAAATACTTTGCCCCGAGATTAAGGAAACAGAAAAATAAAATATCCATGGTTAGGGCTACTAAACTGAAGTACTTCCAAAAACATATATATATATATATAGTGAGAATTTTGCATGAGGACTTTTGTAAAAGAGATCAGGTAGAGGCATTAAACGACCACACCTGAAGCTGGAGCAAAGAGATTAATATTTCCTCTCAGCAGAGATGAGGTGAAGCAGCAGGTGTTAGGGGTGACTAGCAAGAAATCCAAAGGGGAATAATGGCTTTCCTTTTAAATTTTGGAAACTATAAGGCTGAGAAGCTTGAAGCTTATTTAACTTAATATCTGTTATAGAATGGGGCAGTTATATCTTAAGTTATTCACAAGTAGAGAAAAGGTCTAACAAATCCAGCAACATACAGATCCATATCAGTTCTAACCAGTGACTAACATGCTATTTACTACTATACTGGCTACTAGGATGGCAAAGACCTTGTTCTATGTAATTTATTTGGACCAGTGTGGCTTTATAGCAAATTATGAGACTTTTGACAATATAGTTAGAAAAGTTTTCTTAAGTGTGATTGCAAAACACTATGGGCACCAACTGTTAACTGTAATCCATAAAGCAAAAGGTTTTTGATAGGGTAAACTGTCTGCATTAAAAAAAATATGTATATATATATATATATATATATGTGTGTGTGTGTGTGTGTGTGTGTGTGTGTGTGTGTGTGTGTGTGTGTGTGTGTGTGTATGGATCCCCTTTGGATTATCGAAGTTTCAAAACTTCGAAATGCATATGGTCGAAAGCATATAATCGAAGTTTTGAAACTTCAAAAGTAAAATAAAAAGTAAATGAAAAAGTGCTTTTTTTACATTTTTGCAGGGGGGCAACAGCCCACACCCCTTGTTAATTAAATATACCAACTCCAAGATCGCACTACAGTGAGGAAAACTCTAGATTTCCTGTTCAGCGCTATACGTCGATCTTCATTCAGAATGTTTGAAGTTTCATAACTTTAGTCATATGGTCTCAACCATATGCATTTCAAAGTCTTCAAACTTTGATAATCCGAAGGGGCCCCATATATATATATATATATATATATATATATATATATATATATATATATGTGTGTGTGTGTGTGTGTGTATATATATATATATATATATATATATATATATATATATATATATATATATATATATATAAATTTGAAATTTACACTTTATCCACTGCTAAAATAAAAATAGGAGTAAGGTTCAGAGAATTACTGATGTTGGTTGGAGAGAAACACACATCAGGGATTCCTATTGTCCTCCTTACTGATTGCACTATAACAAGGTCCACTGATAATACAAATAAGAACTTATCCATCTGCAAAGTCTTCACTGCCTAACCATAAAGTTAAGAAATAGCCTTGTTTACTGATGAGAGTTTGCCTTAAGTAGTGAGTTCAAAGGGGGATCTGCCCCTGCTGTCTAAGTTTAGTCATACTGCAGTATTTATCAGGTTATAAAGTAAATAAAATTAAATCAAAAGTACCAACACTGACTAACAGGCATAGTTTCCAAACCTACCCTTATCTTTGAGACGACATAAGCATTAAAACCTGGGCAGTTACTTTTACATTTACCTGAGACAGTCTTTTCAAGAACTCCTGAAGAAAAATTGGTGATAATTAAAAAAAAAAGTACAGTATAGTAAAAATATGGGAAGGAAAGTATACCAGAGTAACATGGAAGAGAACTATTACTGTTAACCACAGAGATGGCAGGGCAGGCAATGAATGTACCTCCAAGACCTCCATGATTATTTCAAAGCAAAACACTTAAGAGGGTTATTCATGACACATAATGAAAAACAGAAATAAGAGGGGAAAAGCATGATCATGAAATAGGAGACATCCAGACAGTGGACCCAACCAAATTAGATTTTTTCAAGGGCAGGTCATGCCTACTAAACCCGGTGGACTTCTTTGAGAAGGTCACCAAAGTAGTGGATGAGGGCAAAATGGTTCACACTCCCTACCTTGACCTAGCCAAGGCATTTGACACAATACCCCACTCTGGCATTGTTGACAGACTCAAAAGGCTAGGTACAAACCCTTATGTCACCTAGTGGATAGCTAGCTGTCTCACAGACAGGACCCAGGAAGTTAGAGTTGGAAAGTCCACCTCTACAGAGAGGCCATTCACAAGCAGAGTCCCTCAGAGATCGGTTCTAGGTCTGCTTATTTTTGGCATTCACTTCTCTAAAGTCAAGACCAATGTTAATGGCTTCTGGCTGACTAAATTTGCAGATGATTGCAAATTAGGAGCTGTCATTGAATCCCCCACCAAGACAAATGGTCTCCATGAAGGACTAAAACAGATACATAACTGGTACCAGAACAATGGACTAAAACTAAATGCCAAGAAATGCATAATAAATTCCTTTGGGAATTCATCCACCCCTGGTAACTATCATATTCACAACACACTCCTATGATTTGACCCATTTGTCAGGAATTTGATAACACACAGACAGTAATCTAGCTTTTGACCATCACATTTCTACAGTAGTGAGGAAATTATTCTATGAAGTGCAACTTATAAATAAAGGTATGGCATCTACGTCCAAGGAAGTCATTTTTCCTATATATTTGGCATTCATCAAAAGACCTGTCATTATGTACAATGCCCCCTTTGGTATGTATCTAACCAGGCATATCCAACAATTTGAATGTCCACAAAGATTCCTCATTTAAAGAATACAGGTTGCATGTAACATGTCCTATGCAGACTGTCTGCAGTATTTGTCCCTTAATTCTGTCTCCTACAGGCTGAGGAGAGATTTATGCCTATCATACAAGGCATTGTCAAACCACACTATGATGGATCTACTGCATATCTGCAAAACAAACAGCACCAGAATTACCTGTTCTAAAGACTTAAACATTGCCTGTGATACAAACAGGACCTGCTGGAGAGACAGGTATGTATTCCAGAGACTACCCATCTCTGGAACAGGCTCCCCATCTATGTGAAGCAGAGGTGCTCCCTAACCATATTCAACTGTAACTTGTAAGTTCACAGGTCCATAGGTGTTTACTAGGCTAACAACCACAATATCCTTATTAAGCCTAGCCATGCATCCCAAATCCCTGACAAGTTCCCATACCCTTGATAAGTGTACACATGGGCCTGGGAGATGAACCATTTATAGGTTACTTGTGTCCATTAGAGACATAGGTGCCAAACCAGGGATGAATTTCTGGTTTCCCATCGAATTATCCAAGTTGCACTTGAATTGGGTAAGGGAGGAACTCTGCTTCACATGAATGATGAGCTATGATAGTTACCAGGGATGGATGAATTTCTACAGGATACTATTATGCAATTCTTGGAATTTAGTTTTAGTCCATGGCTCTGACACCAGTTCTTTGTCTGTGTCAGCCCTTCTTGGAGAACATTTGTGTCAGTGTGAGATTCAATGACAATTGCTAATTTGCAATCATCTGCAAATTTAGTCAGCCAGAGACCACTGACATTGGCTTTCACTTCTGAGAAGTATATGCCAAAAAGGGGCAGCCCAAAGACTGATCCCTGAGGGACTCCACTTGTGACTGGCCCTTTGTAGAGGTGGACTCTCCAATTCTAACTTCTTGTCCATAGATCAATATATTCTTTGAATAATGGATGATGTTTTACAGTTAGGAAACAGAATAATGATTGGGGAATATCAACAAATAGTGATGTCCAGGGCTGCAATACAGACACTCAAGAAAATGAGCAAAGAAAATAACTGAATTTATAATGATTATAGTCTATAGGCAGCACTGGGGATTGGACAGAGACTTACAAAACTAAGGTGGCAAAGTGGTAGTGATTCTTCAGCCTAAAAAAAGACCGAGAGATGTTTGTAATAGTTATTAATATTGTTTTGTCATTATTTCTTATTTTAGGGAGGTTTTAACTAAAAAAATGCCATATTTGCCTAAAATATATGTATGACTACTTCGGTTTAAAAGACATTTAAATAAAAGATTAACATTTTATCAAAAAAGGTAAAATTACTTGACATTTGTATATTCAGTAAAAACAGACGTTATAATTCACTCTGTTTTAATACACCACATGTAATGTACAAGTGGTTTGCTGTACATAGCTCTCATTCTCACTAAAGTGCTAAAAGGCTCATTGGCTTGGATTCCTTAAAATGAATAGAGTAGATTTTTCATGAGAAGCACAAAATTGGAGGTATTTTATCTTTTACAAATATGAGATGTGAGACAATATGCAGCTCTACTGATGAATGGAATATGCTATGTGCTTATGTTTGCTCCAGTAATAAAAATCTTTTGAAATGCAGTTTAGCATAATTTTATACCATATAAGATGGACATTTGATGAATTAGTAAGATCCTACCATTTTACTTTTAAAGACCTCTGATAAGCATTTTGAAATAATGTGAAACAAAAATGAGAACAATTATTCCAGTATTTTCATGGTCTTGCAGGGAATAAACCAGTAATGCTATGAGCTTTCTGAATTAAAGCAAAGCTGATGCCAGTGACAATATAAATACACAAAACTGAAACAGCAAAAAACTAACCTCTAATAAAAACATTTTCTACAGTATCTCAAGTGTTTTGCTGCATCTTGAATGCTCTTGTTGTTTTCATAACAGTATGTTTTTATAACAACTGGTATTCTGTTTATGTTTCTAACACATTTATATATAGTATGCATCGCTGTATTTGGCTTGTTTTGTAGAGATTTTGTTTTGAGAATGCTAAAGATTAAATAGACGTCTTACAAAAAAAATGCTTTTTATTAGCCTACAGGATATAAACATTATTGTTCAATCCAGACAATATGTATTTATTGTACATTTAGTCTATGATAGCCTAGTAAGACCTAATAAACACATCCGGACCTGTTCTGGATGCGTCAGAAGGATAGGCAGGATAAGTAACTTGCTCAGTGTTCTGTAGTTATAAGTCGGGGGTCATGAGAATCTAAGGAACCCTTCAGGATGTAACACACAACATGTCTTATTCTCTTATATGCTTAACCCACTATGCTATGCTGACAGTTATTCATACTCACCTCTGTACTTTTAGTAAGGTGTAGTCTGTCATCTTGAACAAACGAAAGCAGAGTGTCCCCGTGCATGCCCATGTGCGTGTGTGTGTTTGTGTGTGTACACACACTCACACAGATGCATCTATATTTATGATTTATGAGTGCACAAGTAGGAATCATATAGACACTAATTCAGCTAACATTCTGTCACTTGGATGTACTGCAAGTGCTCCCATGGTAGTAACTCCCTACAGACTTGCTCATTGGCACTTGCTGTAACTGACAAGTTCATTAACTGCCACTAGCCCAATTCTACTTATTTACCTAGCACTCTCACCACCCAAATCTAATAAAATGTATAGCCCTACTATTATCCTAACTCTAACCGTAGAACTCCCACCTCATACCTAACTATAGCACTTCTCTTCTTATTCCCTTCAGTCTCCAGTGACTCCATAAACCTCAAATTCTACTCCCTCTCCCCAAACCTAATATCCTCAATCACTGCATAACCCTAAATCTCCACTCATGCTCTTTAACAGCAACCCCCCATTACCTTAACTTAAAACTCACTTCCAGCTCCCTAAATGCAAAGTGTCATTCACTGCCTAACCCTAAAGCTCCATGTGTACTCCCAGACCTAACCATCCCCCCACTGATAGCTGCTTCAAACCCAAACCTGCACTCTCTCTACATGGCTGTTGCACTAACCTTGCTCTAACTTGGTTGCAGTTCTCATTCAAGGTGTGTCAGCTCCAGTGTCTTCCCATGGCTGCTGCACCTCTTCCTTGCATGTAGTCATGTTTGAGTGCGGACAGTAAGATGGCAGAGTACCTGGCTATAAGTATGTGGTATGCATATGCCTTGGAGTTAGGTGCTGTTAGTGGGCCCCCATACATCCAATTACATTGCGAATGTTTAGTCAAGCAGAATATACTAACACCAAAGAAAGTGTTTTTGCAGGCTAATCTTCCCTGCAACCCCCCTACCACACCCCCTGCTACTTTCCTATGCCATGTCAATGGTTACAACAGCAGGGAAAAGGAGAAATACCCTTAACCCCATTCTTTCCTGATCTCAAAAAAAGTGCAGTTAATAAAGTCATAAAATTCAAATCAACCACACATATTGTCCATTCATGTTTTAAATAAATAATAAAAAACTCCATCAGACCCATATATTTACATATATATGAGTGTGTGTGCATGTGTGTGTGTGTGTGTGTGTGTGTGTTTGTGTGTGTGTATACATATATATGATATATATATATATATATATATATATATATATATATATATATATATATATCTATCTATATCTATACAAATGCTCACACACACACACACACACACACACACACACACATACACAGTGGATATTAAAAGGGTACATGTTGTGTCTTTCGGCTTTTCCCGGTTAGGGGTCACCACAGCGGAACTCCGGTCTGCTAATGATTGGCAGTAGATTTTTACATGCCAAGTTGCCGGCCCTGACGCACAACCTTCAACAACATTCACGCATGTCTCCACACAGAAGACACTCTAGCTGATAATCGAATGGGACAACATCTTACTGTGAGGCAACATCGCTACCGCAGCACCACCACCGCAGTATATAAAAAGGGTACATACCCCTGTTAAAATGCCAGGTTTTTGTGATATAAAAAAATGAGACCACCATAAATCATTTCAAAACTTTTCCCACCTTGAATATGACCTATAACATGTACAATTCAATTGAAAAACAAACACATCTGTTAAGGGAAAAAATATAAAAAATAAAAAATGTACAATAAGCTGGTTGCATAAATGTGCCCACCCTTAAACTTATACTTTGCTGAAGCAACTTTTGATTTAGTTACAGCATTCAGTCTTCTTGGGTACTCTGTCTCTCCTTGGTAGCTGTGTGTGCTCTTTCATTCACAACTCCTCTCTCTATTTCTTTCTCTGTTCTTCTGTCTCCACTTCTTTACTGATCTAGCCTTTCTCCTGTATGCACATCTTTACAACTTATACAATTTTAGCAATATGTCTTCCTTCCCTGCTCGAACTATGTATCCTCTTGCTTCCCAACCTCTTATATTCCTCCCTTTCTCTCACTAGCAGCTCTATCACATCATCTGACTGTAAGTTATCCCATTCTGTTGTCCTTTTTAATGTTCTTGACACTTACCCAATTAATTAACTTTAAAGCAAAAAACAATTTATTTTTCCTTAACCCCCCTTTTGTATCTCTACATTAGAAGACTGAACTAGAATGCCTTTTCTATCACAGACTGTACTACATTGTTAAGACTGTACAATAATACCTTTTGTACATTAAAGAATGTACTGTATTACCTGCTTCTCACATGTTTTAATTGTTTTATTGTACTATAGTGACTTAGTCTTACAAGTTTTACTATAGCTGTAATTATTACATATTGGGCCAGATTCACAAAGGCTTGCACGGAGTCTAAGAGTAGTGTAAGACTCCATGCAGCCTTTGCGATCCAGGAACAGCCCAAAGTCCGTGTAAGAGTCAAGCTAAAACGACTCTTACACGGAGTGGGCGTGGATAAGCTAATCACCTCACTTGCAGCCGAATAGCATGCAAATGAGGATGATTAGTGATCCAGGAAGCCCAGAACAGCCCGTGTAAGAGCCGTTTTAGCTGCAGAAATGTACTCAGTTGACAACTGAGTACGTTTCTGCAAAAACTGCAATGGAGCCATGTCAGCTCCAAATAAAGGGTGCATATGTGTCAGGCAGCATGCCAATGGCCAAATATGTGGCCATTGGCAAGGTAACCTGATGCAAATATATGAGAAATATAATTTTTTTTGGGGCGATTGCCGATGTTTAAACCCAGCGCAGCCCCGCGCAAACGGGCTGCGCTGCATAGAACATAAAACGAAGGTTTTAAACCCACAAATGTGGGTTTTATGCAATACATGGAATGTCAATGCAGGGACCAGCAGACCAAAACCAACATGGCCACCGTGTAGTGGTTGCTAAGGGGGGAAGCTGAGTCTAAGAGATGTAACTAAGCATTAGTAGGCAATCTGATGCAAATGAGTGTAAGGATACTGAATTCCACTGTCACATAGCAAATGAGCACATTCTGAGTAATGTAAGAGTTACAGAAGGGGGAGGAACAGAGTAGGAGATAGGTGACATCACAGGGGGGAATGGTAGAAAGAAATGCAGTTCATTGGAGGTTAGTTACATGACAGATGTCAGACAGATATCATGGAAAGAGGTGTGCCACTAAGTAAGCATGAGAAAGTAAAGAAATGGAAGGTGTACACTGTTGCCTACACCAAAGTTTCTTGCTGGATGTGTATGCGCACGTGTGCCACGAAGCACGAGTAAGGCAGTGTGCGCGCGTGTAAGGCAGACTGAGCATGTGGGAGCGTGTTGGGAGATGTTTAACACCGTTTGCGTGGGCGTGCACACGTTTTAAACCGAATAAGCAGATTCTGAACTGTGTAAGTATGTGTGCGCGCGTGTAAGCCACTGTGAGTGTGTTTCTGCTGGTTTGCACATGGCTCCTCCCTGAGGAAACAGAAAGAAAAAGGAAGCAACAGATGTAGTAGGAAGTTAGCAGGGAATACTGCTGGAGCTAGCAGGTGAAAACAATTAGATGCAGGCAATTACACAGGCAGAATAGTAGCCCAGCCCAGCACTTAAAACTCTGCAAACAGCAGTGCAGAATGTTTCTCTCAAGAGACACTGCAAGACAGGAGTAAGCTAATAGAAGTGAAAACTGAAAAAGCTTCACTCAGAGCAGAAATGTTAGGGGCTGCCATAGCTGTCATAATGAGACATAGGCGACTTGCTGAGGGTGGTGACAATGCAGATGGTGCCAGACAACCCACAGTGAGGAGAAAGAGAAGAGTGTACAGGCCCAGGGTCACCTACCACGGGTTACATGAGCTGGAGATAGTAGAGCGCTATAGAGTGGACAGAGACCTCCTGCAGCAAATAGTGGAGCTGTGCAGGCCACGCCTCACACACAGAACCAACAGAGGGGAACCCATCCCAGTGGAAACCAAGGTATGTGTTGGCCTAAGAATACTAGCAACAGGTACCTTCCAGAGACCAACTGGTGATATGATGGGGATATCACAGGCATCAGCCTCCAGGGTACTGCACCAGTTCCTGGATGCCATGTCAGCACATGTCGGTGATCATGTATATTTCCCCAATGCCCGTGAGGTATTGGCCAGCAATATGCGTCTCTTCCAGCAAATAGCGGAATACCCTGAGGTACTGGGTGCAATAGACTGCACGCACATATGCATCAAAGCACCAGCCGGTGAGCGGGGTAGGGCATACATCAACCGCAAGGGCTTCGCCTCCATCAACTGCCAGGTCGTGTGTGATGCCCAGGGCATAATAATGAATGTGTGTGCTGGCTGTCTTGGGAGCTACCACGATTCCCACATCTGGCATTTGACGCAGCTGTACCAGACATTTGCCAATGGGGACATCCCGCACGGACACCTAGTGGGGGATGCAGGTTATGCACTGGAGCCGTGGCTGATGACACCCATCAGAAACGCACACACACCTGAACAGGAACGCCATAATGAGGCACACGCACAAACACGTAATGTAATAGAGCATGTGTTTGGGCTGCTCAAGTCACGGTTCCGGTGTCTGGACACATCTGGTGGAGCCTTGCAGTACACACCAACTACATGTACCCAAATTGTCATGGTATGTGCTATGCTACATAATATGATCTTGCGAAAACAGCTGCAGCAGGACCAGCATAGGCCCGGGCCAAACAGCCCCCCACCATTGCCAAGGCCATCATAGGCAGAGCGTGACTCGGAGGAGGAACAACCTGAGCCTGCCCCAGTAGGCAGAAGGAGGCATGCCCAGTATGCCCTGGCCTTGGCAAAGAGGCAACGATAGCACATACACTGGCTCAGTAGGAACCCTGGGAATGATACCCTCTCTGACTCACTCATATAGTAACAGGGATGCCTAACATGACACAACCTGCTCTCAAACATGTACAGGGAAGTGTAATATGCGCATCCGACAGAGACAGCCCTGCAGCACCACCTGAGGCATGAATGCTATGTGTTAAGTAATGTAACACCATGTACTATATGCACACCTGAGGGCCCTGACTAACATCCTACCCTCACCAAGCATCATGCCACAACATGACAATGAGATGATCAAGTGCAACAATTGACTGAAGTATCGCAGTTAGTCAAAGGGGATCCAATGTATGCCAATCTGGGATGACATGCTGAGCATGACATGATGCACCACCTGCTAGGACCGGCGTGCACCTATCAGTGCAGGCCGTATGGATACTGGCAAAGGCTGTTGTCACCCACAGTGTGCCCTGAATAGGTAAGGCTTAAAACACAAACCTATCTCCATAGGTATCAGAAGGGATAAGAATAAGATAAGGGATAAGTTGAAACAGCAAGATGCATGCAGTCTAAACTCACCCAGTATGGAGAATGTTGATATCTGCGCTGTAACAGAAAACTGAGGCAAGGCTCACAACAGCACCCTAACACTACCAGGTTACACCTCATACAGTGCTGTACAGCCTCAAAACTTGGAACAAGCTACAAAAGGAGGGTGACTAGCAAGAATTGTCAAGGATAACCACACCCCCATGTCGGTACCACAACAAAAGCAGCATGGACTAGCCATGCTCAAGTAACAGTGGCTAAAACTGCCCCCCAGTTTATAGCCTGCTACAGACTACTGTCCCAACACCAGGAACTGCATCTGGCCTTTGCTGGAATACATGAATATATCAAGTCCTCCAAACCACATTATATTGGGTGACTGCAAATACCCAGACATAGACTGGGAGCATTATACTAGCTCCAACAGTGTAGGACAAAAGTTCATAGAATCCATAAACCAAAAGGCCCAGGAACAATGTACCACTCCCTCAAGAGGGGTAAGCATACTGGATGTGATAATCAGCAACATGGGTACTGGATGGCAAGATGAGAAGTGTATTGCTCACTGGTAAAACCAGACCATAGAGTAATCACACTGGATATCCACATCCTGACCACAGTCCCTGGCCAGAAAACCACAGTGGAAAACATGTGTTAAGCAATATTTGCACTCCTCCAAACTGATGTGGAATCCATTAAAGGTCCCGCAGGTGCAAAATATGGGCCACACCTCAGAACCTGTAATACAGCCATTCCATGAACACTGCCAGGAATGCTTGGATTATGCAGTCCTAAATTAAAACAAGACACAATGCCATACATCGAGAAATCTGGCATGGTGGACACCAGCCATAACCAAACCATGCAAGAGAATGAGGAAGCTACTACATGATAGAGCAAACATAAACAATTAAGTAATCACTGATCAGTAGTATGGCAATAAAATCTGTCCACACATACAATCCACTAAGGCCAGCCACAACAAGTGGAATCTGTGAATCCTGAGGCAATGTTACACCTGCCCCAAGTACACAGACAACCCCCAACTCCACCCAAGAAATACAAATATATGTGAGAGATGCAACCATCTATCCAAACTGGAGGCTGAGCTCCCTCAACTCAGTACTCCCAAAACAAGTCAGGAGGAGAAGGTAACCACACACACCACAAACACAGTCCCACATAGACCTATTACAACTGCAAACCAAACACATAAACACAGAAAAACATTCCCAGAGGCACAAATTACAAACACAGCACACCAACAGAGGCCTCTAAAGCAGACACCCAATCAAACAACCTCCAAACATAGCACATGCAACACATAGTACACAAAACTGGTGTGCCAAACAGTCACAGGCCAGAAGGAGAAACAACATGCCTGATACAGTTGTAATAGGTGACTCCATAGTCAGACACACTGCTGTCCCGCACACCAGACTGAACAAGGGAAAGGGTACAGTAAGCTGCCTGTAGGCTGCCACAATATGCCACATAACAGAAGTATGTAGGTCACTCCAAAGCAAGTAGAAATATGATGCAGTCATAGTCCATGCTGGTGTGAATGACCTGAGATGTACCGCCCTAGACTACATGAAAAGAGACATAGATGAGCTATCTGATTATGTAGTCCAGGCCAGTATGACACTCACCGTTTGCAGCATCCTACCCTTACCAAGAATAATGCCACAGTACAAACACGGAATGATCAGTCATAGCAAGTGGCACACTTACTGGTGTCATTCCAAGGGGATCCAATGTCTGTCTGCTTGGGATGTCATGCTTGACAAGCCACGCAGCTGTTCTTGGGATGGCCTGCACCTGTTACCCCGGGCGTCTGAATATTGGATAAGGCCTTTGCCACCTCCATAGAGCCTTTTGTAGGCAAGGCTGAAAAGACTGACCCACCACCCTAGAAAACATAAGTGGGAAGAAACATAAGGGAAATGCTGACCAATGCCAGATGTGTACACCCCAATATGCATGCTCGAGGCCATCCCCAGTATGGAGAACATCGATGTCTGTGCAGTGACAGAAACCTGCTGCAAGCCTCCTGACAGCACACCAGCACTACCAGGTTATACCACGTATCATGTGTCATGGCCCCAAAACCTGGAACAAAACATAAAAGGAGGGTGAGTATCCATAGTCAGCACAGACACCCATACGTCCAGGTAACTGACAATGCACAAGGCATTGGAGTTCACCCATGTGCAACTAACTGTAGGCAAGACTGCTGTACAGTCTGTAGCATGCTACAGACCGCACTCTCACACACAATAACCCCACCCAGCCGTCCTGAAGACACTGGACAGTATGAATGTCCCACCAAGTACCAAACAAGGTACCACAAATTACCACATAGGTGGTAAACCATTATGTATGAAAGGAGTAACCAGGGACCTAGGGACACAAGTGGACACTAACCTGTTATGTGACACCCACATTGCCAATGTGGCTAGGAAGACTGTCTACATTTGACACCGTATCAGAAAAGGATTCACATCTACGTCAACAGAGGTCATTGTGCCCCTATACTTTTCTCTAATCACACCCATAATCTAGTACAATGCCTCATATGGGATGTACCTTACCTGACACCTGCAGCAGTTAGAAAGACCTCAAAGGTACCTCACCAAGAGGATAAAGGGTCTCAAATATATGTCATATGCTGCCTGGCTGTAGACACCCCAGCTGAATGCAGTCACATACTGCCTACACAGAGGCATTGCATGCCTGTTGTAGGAGGCCATGCCCAACACAGGAGTAATGGACATGCTCCACCGCAGAAAACTCAAATCCATCGGAGCTGTGAGAGTGAGAGATGCCAACCTCAACAAATAATGAAATAGGATGTGCTGGTGGGACAGATACATAATCCAGAGGCTCCCCACACCCTGGACCAGAATCCCACTCCATGTTAGGCAGAGCCCCTCACTGACACTCTTCAACAGGAATCTTGCCAAGTGGATGGATGATTGTAGAGTTACACTGGGGGTCTTCACTGTGTCATGTCCAGACAGAGGCACAGCAAAGCAAATCATAAATGGCCATAATATTCACATAGCAAGGGGTGGCAAAAGCCACACACACTCTGGCTAGGCTAACAAATGCCCTAGGGTGGATAGCCTAGTATGAACCTATGAATATACAAATTGTACAGGACACTAAGGATAATCCCAAGGCTTTCACAACTGATGGTAGGAACCATGTTGGGAATTCACAGATATGCCCTGAATCACACAAATATCACAAACACACACACATATTGCCAACATACATCCTGACAGGTGCAGTGCAACCCCCCCCCCGAATGCAGAATATCTATCCCAGCAGACTGCTGGCCCCCTGACATTGCAGATGCTGAGGTAACAGCCAACATCTACAAAGCAAAACACACAGCAGCAATGGTATGAGATGGTGTCCTGGGCTTAGTGCAACTTGGACTCCAAGATGACAGGAATGCCAAACCACACTACTGCTCAATGTCAGCCTTACCACAGAATATGTACCCAAAGAGCAGTGTACAACAACAGTGGTCCTTCTCAACAAAGGGGTTGCCGGAATGGATACTGAAAACTACTACCCCAGAATCCTGAGAAGCTCGGTTTGCACAGCTATGGAAAGGATCAGCATGTACCACAGACATAAAGATATTGGGGACCTACTGACACCGGACCCAACCCAGTGTGGCTTTCTCAAGTGCATATCCTGCCCCTAAACATGTTTGACTCAAATGAAACAGTCATCAAGGTCATTGATGAGGGCAATGTGGTCCACACAGTGTAGCTGGACCTTGCAAAGGCTTCTATACAATACCCTACGTGTTCGTTATAGATAGGCTCACCAGCTTAAATATAAACCCACATGTCAGTAGAGGGGTTGCAAACCAGACCAAGGACAGAACAGACATGGTCAGACATGCTGCAGCCATGTCAGACCACAAACCAGATATAACTGGCATCCCACAAGGCTTTGTCCTGGGATCTCCCTTGTCTGGTATATATGTCCCATAGGTACAGGCAAACATGGAAGGACTGTGTCCGAACATGTTTGCAGAGGACTACAAACTGCTCACCACATATGATCCACCAGCTGACACAAGCATCCCACAAAAGGGCCACATAGAAACAGACAACTGGTGCCATAGCCATGTCAGCAAGCTAATTGAGAAACGTGTATAGTCAACCCCCGTGGATATACAGTAAGTGCCCACCAATTACCACATAGGTGTTAACCCATTATGTAGTTAACATGTAATGAGAGACCTGGGGACACAAGGTGATAGATATCCTGCATTGGACAAACATGTGCTGTAGTGTTTACAGAAACATACCATATACCCACTTAATCATGAAGGCTGTCCGATCTAGATAAGGGGAGGTCATTGTGGCTCTGCAGTCATCCTTCATCAGCGGTACAATTGACTACAATAGCCCCTGTGGGATGTACCTCAGCAGACACCTCCATCAACCGTAAAGTCCCCAACAGTACCTCATCAGGAGTATCAAAGAGCTTGCACAGATGCCATGTGTTGCCTGTGTTGCTGGCATCAATAAACATGCTGCACCTTGTACAATCTGAATGGCAGTGAGCTATGCACATGAGAGACCTGAACCCCAGCACTGACTTACATAGGACAAGTTGTACTGCATGATCCATAACACAGAAGCCACCCCCACCCATGAGTGAGCCCCCAGCACAGGCTACCCATAGAGTCACTTATCAATCTTCCACAATAGGAATCCTGATGAGTGGATGGGAGATGGTAGACTTATCCTGGGTATCACTGACATGTCACAGGTAGACAGAGGCACAGTATACTAACCATGACATATGTCATGGCAAACTCCACTTACAATGTGTGTTGAAGGACAAACACACTCTCCAACTAGCATTAGACATGGACTAGGGCACATCGCTAGTGTTTGCAAATGCACACCTATGTTGTGGAATACACTACCAATGTTGGACAAGCCTGGTCTAAGTAGTTCATATCTGAACAGAATGCAACATGGTCAGATGTACACAACTGGCACCTAACCAGGCTGTTGTGCCCACTATCGAAATGTAAAGCAGTGATAGCAGTAAAGCCCAGGATACTGTCCACCACAGTCAAAGTACTACCAGTACACTATACAGTACTACAGTGTTAGGTCAGTGTGAAAGGATGTTGACAACTGTATGCAAAGTATCCCATGCAAACACTGCAGGCACAGTATAATCCTGTTGTGTTCACACACAAAGCAGTTGTACAGTAACTTCACAACATGACACACAACACACAACCATAAACGGGTGATATTTGTTGAAGTTCACACTCATACACAAATGTGTTGGGCTGCAGAGTCCAACATATGGAATGCTCACACTGGGCATGCTCACACACTTTGATAAATGAGACATATGTCAGACAACATGCCATGGGAAGGCTGAACTGGGCATGCCCACACACTTAGGCCAAATCTCGGTTTAGCAGTTGGGCACACATATCTGGTATTTTTATGTGTTATTCCAGGAAGCAACCACATTACAGCAGTCTGCCCAGTGCACACAGTTAAATGACTACAGAGACATACGTGATATAGTGGATCCCTCCCATATGCAAACAACTTCCACAGATGCACAAGTTGTTCATACAAACAGGGAATGCTATGGCAATAAAGATGTGCAAACAGTCTATCAGCAACAAATAATGTGCATTTGACAATTAAACATATGGGTGTAGAGGTCAACACTAGGCTGTTTGCCCTAGGGAATGACAGCTTAGCCAGAGTGTGCTTGGTGTCTGCCTCCCCACAAGATGCACATTCCCCTTTCTAAACACAGATGATGTCAGCACCCTATAAGTACAGCAGAAGAAAATAAACTTCCCAGTAATCCGAATAGCACGCTCTGCTAATGCGTCCATCTCAAGTGTCATAACATAGTTAGGTAGGGATTTCAAATTCTGCAAATGCTCAGTGTGTGTATTTGTGTGTGAGTGGGGTTGGTGTGTGTGTAAGTCTGTGGGAGAGAAGAATCCCTTTTGGCAACTAGAAAAACACACTACAGGATGCACATTCCCTTTCTAAACACCGATGATGTCAGCACCCTATAAGTAAAGCAGGAGAAAAGAAACCTCCAAGTAATGCGAATAGCGCACTCTACTAATGCATCCGTCTCAAGTGTCATAACATAGTTAAGTACGGGTTTGAATCCTGCGAATGGCAAGTGTGTGTGCCTGTCTGAGGGGGGTTAGTGTGTGTGAGGGAAATGTCCCTTTTGGCAACTAGGTGAACAGACTACAGGATGCTCATTCCCCTTTCTAAACACTGATGATGTCAGCACTCTATAAGTATAGCAGGAGAAGAGAAAACTCCCAGTAATGCGAATAGCGTGCTCTGCTAATGCGTCCGTCTCAAGTGTCATAACATAGTTAGGTAGGGGTTTGAATCCTGCGAATGACAAGTGTGTGTGTTTGTTTGAGGGGGGGTATTGTGTGTGAGTGAAATGTCCCTTTTGGCAACTAGGAAAACACACTACAGGATGCACATTCCTTTTCTAAACACCGATGATGTCAGCACCCTATAAGTACAGCAGGAGAAAAGAAACCTCCCAGTAATGCGAATAGCGTGCTCCGCTAATGCGTCCATCTCAAATGTCATAACATAATTAGGTAGGGGTTTGAATCCTGCGAATGGCAAGTGTGTGTGTTTGTCTGAGGGGTGTGAGTGAAATGTCCCTTTTGGCAACTAGGAAAACACACTACAGGATGCACATTCCCTTTCTAAACACCGATGATGTCAGCACCCTATAAGTACAGCAGGAGAAAAAAAACCTCCCAGTAATGTGAGTAGCGCGCTCTGCTAATGCGTCTGTCTCAAGTGTCGTAACATAGTTAGGTAGGGTCTTGAATCCTGCGAATAGCAAGTGTGTGTGTCTGTCTGAAGGGGGTTAGTGTGTGTGAGGGAAATGTCCCTTTTGGCAACTAGGTGAACAGACTACAGGATGCTCATTCCCTTTTCTAAACACTGATGATGTCAGCACTCTATAAGTAAAGCAGGAGAAGGGAAAACTCCCAGTAATGCGAATAGCGTTCTCTGCTAATGCATCTGTCTCAAATGTCATAACATAGTAAGATAGGGATTTGAATCCTGCAATTGGCAAGTGTGTGTTTTTGGCTGATGGGGGTTAGTGTGTGTGAGGACAATGTCCCTTTTGGCAACTAGGTGAACAGACTACAGGATGCACATTCCCCTTTCTAAACACTGTTCAGCAGAAGGCCATGGCTCTGGCACAAGTTGTCTGTTGCTATGATGCCCCTTTGGAAGATGCTTGTGTCAGCTGGAGAGTCGATTATGGTGGCCAGTTTGCAGTCATCTGCATATTTGGACAGCCACAGTCCGTCCGTGTTGGCCTATACCTCCAATAAATATATACCAAACAAGAGAGGTCCCAGGACTGAGCCTTGTGGGACACAACTCGTAACTGGTGTGGGGTCTGGCATGCCTCCAGCAATGCTAACCATGTGGATTCTGTCCTTGAGCCACTGTGCAATCCATCTAGTGACATAGGGGCTTATATTTAAGCTGGTGAGCTTCTCTAGAATGCCCAAGTGGGGTATTGTTGTGAAGGCTTTTGCAAGGTCCAGGTAGGCTGTGTGAACCACCTTCCCCTCGTCAATGGCCTTGGTGACTGTTTCAAAGAAATCAACCGGGTTAAACCTGGTAGTGCTGGTGTGCTCTCAGTAGCCCTGAACCAGGCATCTGTTACTGCACAGATATCGATGTTTTCCATGCCAAGGAGTGTTTTGGGTGCATGCATCTGGAGGATTAGACTTCTGGCGTTGGGTAGCATTGCTCTTAGTTTCTTATCCCTTGTGATACCTATGAAGGTGGGTTTGTCATTTGAGCCCTGCCTAACATAGGCACTATGGGGGTAGCAAGAGCCTTTGCCTACATCTGAAAGCCCAGGGGTGACAGGTGCAGGCTGTCCCTAGCAAAGCAGGTAGTTCAACAGAAGATGAATGTGTGAAGGTGTAGTGCCTGTTATTAGTTAGCAGTAGCATATATGACTGCTCACGTGGACACATGCCAGGTAAGTCATATGCACTGTGTCACAGGCAATGTACATGTGAACAGGACAAACAGTGACATCCTGTCAAGTGGGACATGGACATACATATAGTAGGCTATGCAGATGGCACTAGGAGTCCACAGAAGCTCTATAACTATGCATTGCAGGTGTGATCAGTATTCCAGGGTAATTGCAAGCAAACATGCATGCAAACAAAGCTACAGTAAACAGGGCTGCATGTAGTCCATTGTACAACAAACAAGCTGTACCAGTTCCAGTAGGTAACACTGCAAATATGCAGGCACTATGCACATGTACATGGAAATACACGGGTCAGATGGCTAGGGTCCAGTCTCAGTGCACACAAATGTACAGACCATGTACTGTCAGGATGTACAATAACTGGATAGAAACCCATGTGCTCATACCTGCAGTAATACACATGTCAAATAACAGACACTGAGCCTTCACTCAGTGGTTCCATACCTAGTAGGATGTATGCTCCCTGGCCTGCCACCACAGTATCCCTGACATATATGGGGACTCTCCCTCCTGTGACAGTTAGTTATGTGTGTTGGGGCTGTCTAGCATGGTATGAGATGTGAGCATGCAGTGCTAGGGTGCTCCTGTGTGTCCTGTACCAGTCCTGTAGTACTGCACACATATCAACATCCTCAAACATCTGCATTGCAGAGTCTAGTGTGGGAAACATGCCACTTGCAGTTTACATGTCCATCATTGTGTATTACTACATTCATTACCCTATCCCCTGTGCTACCTATGTATGTAGCCTTCTGTTGACATCATTACCACCAGTATGCCAACATGTGCAGATGATACACTATGGTACTTACCATGGGTGTAGACAACAGGACATGACAATCACACACTTACTGCATCAGGCATGCTGTGATATACCCACAATTAATTCAGCACACAGTACTGTTAACAACATGATACTATTACTACACATCTATGTGGTCACCCTGTGCATCAGCAACATGTTAATCTGTACCTGCACAGTTGTTACAGATTGCAGGAGGTGGCACAGTTTCATCATATGCACAGGGTGTGAACTTGGTATGCCTGAGTCAGCCACCGATACCACCAATTGACATGTATGTGTATGTGTGTTGGTGAGGGACAGCAGTAGAAGGTGGGGCAATGTTGATGCAGTGTGTGCGTGTATGCGGTAGCCCTAGGTGTTGTCAATTTGCATGTGTGTATGGATGCACACAGTTCCACCTCATGGCTGCCATATACTGGTGTTTGTGGACAGCCACAGACTGTACCTGCCAGGTCATACAGATCAGTGTCTCTGGCCATGGACACGGTACCTGTGCCTTGCAGGGGTGCTACGGACCGTATCCGGTACCAACCCAGACTGGGTACTGTCATCAGAAGCAGGTGTTCGTTGACTGGACACAGATCCCTGTCGGGCCTGGCCAGAGCCACGTGCACGTGGTCTCCTGGGGCGGTCTGATGACAGCACAGACCCAGCATTGCTGGGGCTGCTGCTGGCACTACGGGGGCGGCCGCGGCCCTGTTGTCATCCACGACGACTGCCAGCTGCTGCTGTTGCTGGCATATGGCCACGTCGATGCCTCAACCGCCCACCATCGCCCTAGCTCATGGACATGTAGTTGTGGAACCGTTCTAATATGTCCCCACAATGTCTGTCTATGACATCGGTGAAATCACGGATGGCAGCCGCAATGTCACGCATACTGTCAGTCATGGCTGTGCGACATGCTGTCAGCTCCCTCAGACCCTGTCTGGTGTACCTTTCCATACGTGACTGTGCCTGCATGACAGTCCGAAACATAGCTGAGGTTGTAAGACCTCTGTGGGCACGTCTGACAGGGGCAGTACGCCCATGGATGCTCCCACGAGAACCCCTGGACATCTGTCTGTGAGGTATCATCTCTGGGCCATGCCCATGGCTGCTGTGTGGGGAGGCATGTGCCACAGATACCACATGACCCTGGCCAATGCCCACTGTATGCTGTCCATCACCTAGGGACATTGGTGACAAAGGGTGTATTGGCAGGATAACTGTGCACATTGATGGGGTCGACAGCTGTGTACTGTCAATCGGCTGACCAATGGCGGACCCTGGCATACCTTCCTGTGCCATTACACAGATGTCATCATTATCAGTACCCACGGCACCTGACTCAGGTTCCCTGCTACATGACACCAGAGCAGCAACAGAACCTGTGGGAGGGAAACAGGAAACACAGTTTACAATGTCTACACATTTCCAGCGATGCACACATGCACAGATGCACACATGCACACATGCACAGGTGCACACATGCACACATGCACACATGCACATGTGCACACATGCACACATGCACACATGCACACATGCACAGGTGCACGCATGCACACATGCACACATGCACAGGTGCACACATGCACACATGCACAGGTGCACACATGCACACATGCACAGGTGCACACATGCACACATGCACACGTGCACACGTGCACACATGCACACATGCACATATGCACACGTGCACACATGCACACATGCACACATGCACACATGCACAGGTGCACAGGTGCACACATTCACACATGCACACATGCACACAGTTTCACACAATTGTACAGTATTCAGTATGTGTGATATCAACACACAGACACAGACACACCTTCATGCATACAAAGAGCACTACTAAGTGAGCCAAATAGTACTATTACTATTAACACTATTACAGGAATTGTTAATACACACTCACCAGCATGGATAGGCTGCATTGCTGTTATACCAGAGGGTCCTGCAGACGTGAAGAAACTAATGTCAGTGGGCACAACTGTGCCATTGTTACTGAGTATGATACAGGTCAGTAGTACAACAGTCGCCTTTCACAGGTCAGCTGCTAATATTGAGGATATCACACTTGCACATTAAATACTATGGTGACAGCTACAAACCAAGGACACACCTCACACATGCATTAACTACCAGTGTACACAATAGTCAACTATACATATGGCATATTACCTGCACGTTCACTGTCTTGCTGCTGTGTGGCTCCAGCCTCCATCATAATGCATGTCTGCTGCTGTTGTTGTTGCTGGCGGACTGGAGCCACTACACTCATGAGTAGTCCCTCCAGTCTGGTGAGTGGGGGATGTGTAGCCACCCTACCACCTGTGGCGACCTGTTGCCTGTGGATATCCGATGCACGCTGATGGACATGTCTGATTAAATTACTGCAGTGATGTCGTACCTGCTCATATGTCCTATTATGCGTGCCTATGTCATTTACCCAACGGACAAGGTCTTGCCACAGTGCAGCCCTCTCCTGCTGATCCTGGCTGGTGCAGGAAAAGAGTATTGCATAATCCCGCACCAGGCTCTGGTGTATCTCCTCATCCTCAGCTGTGGAGTAGGTGGGATTCTGCGGGTGGGCCATGTACCTGAGAAAGAAAATAACCTGGTATCAGCAATATATGTCAGCAGAATTTGGCACACATACTACACATGCTACTCGACTGTTATGATACAACATATCTCACATATGTAGCATCTGTCTGTATATTGGTGGATACACATGTAGATGGCCAGGTATCAGTGCTCAGCCAGCAACTGTGCAACAGTACCTGGCAGACTCCATACGACATACTACCAAACCCCAGCAGTCAGAACACTGATTCAGGTCAAGAGCACCTCCTCACTCTGGGGGTTTGTATCTAGGTACTGTATGGCCTACATCGTCAACTACTGTGAGCTGACCACACACTGATTGCCCTGGATATACATATCCCACCTCCACCACCAGCACAAACAACTATAGTGCATAACATTACAGATACAAACTTTACACTTTGTAACAGTGATATGGTATCCTTTCAGCCCACTGGGCCAGTGGCAGATACAACCCACAATGCTGACCCTACACAATTGCTTTCTACAGACATCTCCGAGAATGCATGGATCATGCAATCCCATATATGACCAAGACACTCCCCACAAAGGGACAGCATCCTGTCCGGTTGACCCCAGCCATAGACAGATTGTATTACAGAAGATGGAAGCTACTGCAAGACAGAGCATAATTCACTAAAGGGAGGGCATGTCTGAGCAGCACTGGTAAGGATCTATTTTCCATCATACAAAATACATGGGCAACTTTGAGAGGGAAATCAAGAGTGACACTACAGATGACCAGAAGGCCTTCTTCAGTTATGTTAGCAACCTGGTCAGGAGCCATCCTCTATGCCGATAGGTAGTACACAACAACAAATATTTCACTGACACCACAGATATCGACAACATTGTGGCAGACAGGTTCAGTGCAGGTGTCACCCCGCCCTCTCCCCCGAAATAAGGCATAGTTATCCCAGCTGACTGTAACCTCCCTGTCATCACAGATGTCCAGGTGAGAGACACCCGCAGGTAAGCAGAATACACAACATGGATGGGTCCTGATGGTATTCCCAGTTGCATGCTACATAAACTCTGACAGGAGCTAAACACACATATAGAAGTGCTATGTAACACTAGCCTGACTACAGGATATGTACCTGTACACTGGTGCACAGCAGCAGTGGTTCCACTCCACGAAGGAGGCATCTCAACATACCAATACAATACAACACAATACATTACATTACAATAAAATACTATACAATATGCTATTGCCCCTGGGTCTACAGCAGCGTACTGTTCTGCTACCCTGACCATTGTGACACATGTGGTGTGATGGTACCTGCTGCTGTCACACAGTTACACAGGGTGACTCATATGGCATATTACCTATCTGACTAACATTCAGCAGGGGTATGTGTGACATGTACTCATGGGGAGTCTTGCTTCTTAACACTGTGTGGTTTATTGCAGGGTATGTCTTATCTGTGGGTAGGAACTCTTACCTCCACATGTGCACTCTATTGCAGTGGCACGGATGACACACAGCAGACATTTAGGTTGTGGATGGTGTGAGGTGTTACTATGGTTGTTGGACATCTGTCATGGGTGTGACTTCCATATGTAAATCCGGGAGTGGTAACCTCTATGTGGGTAGCATATGTGTACTCTGTGGTGTTGTCAGTCACTGTGCATTGGTAATGTGTTTGAGTGCATTGTCACAGTGTTGTACATGTCACTGTGTCCTTCTCCATATCTGTAGCTGTCATGTGAGGTCCATACCATGGCATCCATTATGTGGTGTGGAGGGGTACACTGACCTACATGTCCATAGCTGACTCACCATGTCCGCTGACACATACCATGTGCAGGTATTCCAGGGATAGTGTGCCACTGTGAATATCATTGGGGCCACTATTGCACACATTTATGACCCTGTTCACCCCTGACACATGTAGTGGTGGGCAGCCAATCACATATCTGGTGGTTACTGGTGTAGGTGATCTGGAATGTGGTATGGTACTCCGGATTTGACACTGGTGTTCACGCCATGCCTTTGTCACCAGGCACCTGTTGCAATACATCTGTACACATGTGCCTCACTCAGAATGTATATACATCTCTCCCTCTCTCTCTCTCTCTATATATATATATATATATATATGTATATATATATATATATATATATATATATATATATATATATATATATATATACATATATATATATATATATATATATATATATATGTATACATATACATATATATATATATATTGATGTACATATATTGCTATAGATGTGGAGGGGGGGACACAGAGGGGGTGTGAGTGACAGAGGGGGTGGGACAGGCTGTGTTGCAGGTCGTCATATACAGTCATACCTGTAGGTAGTCAGATCAGTCTGTCTATGTATATGTATCTACATATATCTATATCTGTATGTGCGCATTACATAGATATGTTTGTACAATATTCTATCTACATCTGTCTATGTATTCCTACATCTCTCTCTATGTATGTATACATATATGCATATCATATATCTATATATATATATATATATATATACATATATATATATATATATATATATATATATATATATATATACATACATATGTTGACATACATACATACGTATCCATATGTTAGACAGGTATATCAACATATTTGTCTACCATACTGTATACACACACTAACATACTGCTAAACATTCATAACTGTGTAACCTACTTTGTACATGGCACTACAGCCTACAATCAAACAACATTGATATGTGCACATAGATGCTCTCACATACAAATGTATGTACAGCCTTCACTGATAGTTGCTGTATGTCCCCTGCCCTTTACACATCTTCATATACATATGGATACAGACCAATGACACATATGGAGGGTTCACAGTATGTAGACCTTTATAGTATTACTTTACATTACCTGTGTTTGTCACAGCTGCTTGTGTTGCTGTCTGGTTCTCTGTCCTGCTGCTCCACTTCCCAGTTGTCAGCTTTCAGGTAGCTGTTGCTGAACAATTTGTTTCTGTCTGCTTAATTGCAGTTTTCTCTGTCTCTGTCTCTGTCTCTCTCTCTCTCTCTCTGTCTGTCTCTCACGTCCTTCTCAGGGTGCAATGAAAGTATTGCATGCGTGGACATGGAGTACAGCATACTTTTGTAGGTATTTGCATGTGCCCATGTGATGGTCTCTGCACCAGTTGTTAGCCAGCATTTGCTAATTGCATGCAGCCAGTTGTGTACTGATTGCAGTTCTCACTGTGATTTCAGAACAGTGCTATAAAAAGGTGTGTGAGATAGGCGTAGCCCTTTCAGATGTTAAGGGCAGGGACCATGCTGTTATGCTGTGGACAATGTTCTGTGAGTGTAAAGGTTGGTATCTCTCTCATATTTCCAGGTGTGTTGTAGATTAACATTCCTCCATTCATTTCTCCAGTTTCCTGTACTAACTGTGTATGTACACTGACACCTACAACTACTACTACTGTTAATGTGTGTGTGTGTGTGTGTGTGTGTGTGTGTGTGTGTGTGTGTGTGTGTGTGTGTGTGTGTGTGTGTGTGTGTGTGTGTGTGTGTGTGTGTGCTTTCCTTTCACTTTTGCTTGCACTCTGTTGCTAAGGCTTCAATAGTTGCCCTTTACAGTCACTACTTGTATGCCTGCTAGGTGTCTTGACTGTAGTGTGCTGCTGTAGCTTTCCTATTTTCCATGTACATTCACACCTTGGAATGCTTGCTATATCTGCTAGGGTGTTACAGCATGCAGTGTGGTCTGGCCATGGCGTGGGCCTTGACATCTATTAGGGTATTTGAGTATGCTGCTGAGCAGGCCCCAGAGACTTTCAGGTTCATCTGTTATGTGCCTCATGGAATGGTACATATCAGTGGGGTACACCCATTAAAATGTCTGGTATGCTGCAGTTGTGACTGTGGGTTAGCATGGGCATATGTATTACTACACTTTTTCTGCCATGCAAGTGGTGAATACTTTCCGGACTCCATAGTTACCATTGCATGTGTTACACCTTTCTGCCTACTGTTTGTACATTTCACGTGGGGTCTGTGGGGCATCCCTGTAGGTCATTCACTGTTGCTATGTCTAGGCTCTTAAGTATTCAAATATGGTGGTGTTGGACCCGTCATGTGTACAGATATTTGCAGGTTGTCCACATTTCTGCCTCATATTTTGGTCAATATCTCATGCACACCTTTTTCTGGCAAGTCACTCTGGGCTCAAGTCAGACTATGGTGACAAACATTCAAGTTCCAGACTTCATACCCTTCCAAACATCCCACAAAGTGTAGACCCTGTTAGTTTCTGAACTGTCTGCGTTTGTTGTAACATTATTTGTAATGTGTCCCTGGTTTTGGGCCTTTGCTCCACATATTTTATTACTTGGTCCAGATGTGTTCCTGTAAGAGGTTGTGGGGTATGGGCAGTGCTTATCCTGCTGTGAGTATGTGTGTGTCTTGCAAGGTGCTATAGTGACATTATTACCTACTAGCTTCCAACTAGCATGGCTGTTTCTGTTCACACACTACTATTATGGAAATCCACTAGTTTTGATAGTAATTCTAAATGTCATGCTTTGTGTACTACACATCTATATTCCCTTTACATTCATTCCTACTATTACATGATATATTTACTTTAGCACAATGTTCTTGTATAAGAGTCATGGCTTAGTGGTAAGTCATGCAGACTACAGTTGTCAAGGTCCTGGGTTCGGGACTCACAGTGGGATTTTATTTTGCTTTTGAACTGAGTACAGGACCTGTCAATCAAAGTGACTAAGGCACTTTTAAGCAGTTGTAACCGGGCTAGCGCTGGTTTGCGGAGCTCACGCATGCGCACTGGCGGTTACCTCAGCACACAAGCGCACACCGATTACAACCACTTAAACATGCTTACTCTTGCGCACACCGCTATTTTCTTTGAAAGAAAAGAAAATGGGGAGACAGGAAAGTGGTGAAAAGGGGTCACAAAGAGGGTAAGACAGTAGGGAAACAAGCTTGGGATGTGCAGGAGGGATGTAGGTAAGGCCCATAGCTGCCCATTTCTTCATCAGCAACAGCTGTGCATATGTATGTAATTTGGTGTGACATTTGAAACCTTCCACCCCTGAGAGAGGTGTCAGGACAACAATAATACTTGTTGTACAGCCAATTTGAATTGATAGGTTCCATGTCCAGTAGACATGTGTGCAGAATGGGCAGCTATGTATGGGGCGTAATTTTTTTGTGGGTACAGAGTGCCCTTTGTTTTTTTTTTTTTCAGGTGAGAGTGGTATGTCAGGTGAAGGTAGTCGGTACAGCTGGGGAGGTAGGTTGGGTAGGTAAACAGACAAGACAAACAAGACGCATACAGGGGCGGTGTATGACACGTGTGGGGGGGTTACACAATTGACAGGGACTGAGGTTTGGATATCCAGAGCCCATGAGCCCACAGATGGCAACAGTGGAACTGATATCCCCACCCATAGGCAGTTGCCACTGTTCCTTCACTGCCCAGGATGGGGCTGTGCTGGGGGCTGTGTAGGCGGGGCAACAGGCATGCACGTTAGTTGCGCCACCCGTGCCTCGAGCTGGCGTAGGGGCTCAAGGACAGAGTCCCGAATCTCCCTACGCACCACAGTCTGGACGCTACGGAGGGTGAGTGGTGGATCTCCTCCGGCCACACTTGCAGAGGGGGGGCGAGCCCCATCCCCTGCAGCACTTCCACCCACAGGTGGCACAGGGCCACCGGAGGAGGGTCCGGACTCGGCACTAGTGCCAGGTACACTCGCCAGCTGAGGTGGGAGAGGTGGGTCCGCTGGAACCCGCCTTCCATGTCGTAGTATGTTTTGCATTATGTCATGACAGTTTGGGTTAGTGACATATAATACCATTCACAATTAGTTGTAACAGCATGCATTAGTATTCCCATTAACCAAACACCCAGATATTCACACCATTGAACAGCGTGCATAACACATGCATAATTTGAACAGAAATACACAGTCCAACAACATGCAGGGTTAATTGATGGCAACAGGCCATCAGGTGTGGATGTATGAACAGGGCAGATGCATCAACAGACATGCAAATATATATGACCCAACAGGACAAACGTCCAGGGGTGTTAATTGTGATTGCACATACCATTTTCACGTGGAATGGGTTATATGTAGTTATAGGGTGGGGTGAAGAAAGTAATATTAACACCTTCGAATAACAATACATATGCTGTACATTTCTAATAGCTACAGTTATATACACACTACTGTTCTAACTACAGTTTCCTATATGATAACTATTTCAACTTGGTGATAGGACTGTTAATGCAACATCAATATACATTTTATGGTTCTTCATACACATTCATATCTAGCTTTGTTCAGCTACATCAGGGCTACATTTGCTTTATATAGCTGTAAACAAGTGTGGATGTTTGGTATATCAGACAAACATCCTAGCTGCATATTGCAGACTGAGAGCAACATATCCTGATTTTGGGATACACATTCCAGATGCAGCAACACTTTGAACAGATTTTGCTGTTTGGTTTGGAATATCACATGCATTTCATTCTGTCTTGACTGCAGTATACTTTATTCAGGGGTTATTACTATTGTATTGCTGGATTCATGGCACTTTCTCACACTCTCTCACTTGCTTTCATTTTACTATTCAGGATGGTACTTCTAGGCTTTATTGACATGTTTTAACAGTACTTATTACAATCCATTCCAGCAGTCTCACTTCTGTCATGTTTCAGTATTTCCACAGGGATATATTTCACACATGTAATTTCATCATATTCTGCAGCTATACTTTTCAGCCTGCTGCAGGTTGTGTACTATTTTCTTACAGGCAGGGCATTTTTATTTCAGAATATATGTCAGACAGTTTCATGTTTAGGTTAAACTTACAAGCTGAAAACTCTTGTAATCAAGCAATACTTGCATACACTTTCACACTGTTACTTGCAGATTTTATTCCTTACTGACTACACTGCACTCTTTTGCTGACTGTCATACTTTTATATTTCTTTACAGTTACTGGTAGTGGATTACTGACCTGCCTGGTGGCGCAACCGCACCAGCCTATCGCCATAGGCTCTGCGGTTCGCAGAACAGACACCTGCAGCTATAATATAAATGAAGCAATATTGGAATACACATCTCCATAATATCAGCTAGTTTAATTTTTTACATACATAATTAAATGTTACTTACTCAGTGGTGGGCGTTGGGTGTTTGCCGGGCCTCCTGGATCCAAAGGTTCAGTTGGTCCTGCTTGCGTCTCTTCAGGTCCGCATGGTGGTGACGAACCTGCTCACCAGTCCTTGGAATCCCTGTGGCACTGGTGAGATCATGAGCCAACCGGTCCCACGCCTCAGCCCTGTATGCTCCCCAGAGGACCTGGCCCTGCATGAGTTGGGCCTCATGATTGTGGACTAGGAGCCAGGCCATGTACCTGGACTCCTCAACACCCCACCTCTGTGCTCGAAAGCGACTACCCTCTCCTACTCCTGACATTCTGCCTGCAGGTCTGTTCTACAATCGTTTATGCTGTGTATTCCCGCCTATGGGGCTTATATAATCCGTTTTCCGCATATCTGTGATTGGCCATTTTGGAATTGTATCAACTTCAGTAAACCTGCATTGTCATGCTGTAGTTTGTATTCATTCCTATATATTAGCTATTATTGCATTTGCAGGTACTGTTGTCGTGGCTTGGTGGTTCTGTACCTTGACTTTGGTGTATAGTATCCCGGGTTCGAATCTGGCCACTGCTTTTTATTTTTCATGACTGTCTAGACATGCTGAGGGGTGTGTCTGTGTAAAGGCAGTTTTGATACGGCTTGCTCAACGCGTTGCCGTCGTTAGCTTGTTTGCGCGGTGCGCAGCTCACGCAAACGGGTATGCTGGTTTAAGCCTCATTTGGCTATCGGCACGCATATTACGCTCAGCTCAGCTAGGGGCACATAGATTCAGCATGTTAAACCACTGCTCAGCTACGGGCACTCATTTTGCACCAGTTAGACCACTGCTCATCTACGGGCACATGCACTCACTCTGTTAAACTGTAGCTCAGCTATGTGCACATCTGGCATTTTTTCTTCTTTTGTTACCTCACGTCTGCAATATAAATGGGCTATTTCATTGCATTTTACATGAATTGTGGTTTTATGTGTACATATTTGTCAGGGACTTGTTTCCTGCTTATTTTGCAAAAATAAATTGGTGCTGTGGGGGCTCAAACCATGAATGCCTGCTCTTCAGCCAACATCTCTACCGCTACGCTATTGCTTCCTGGCTTATTTGGCATATTTAGTTCTTATATGCTTTCCCACTGACTGCTAACTGTAGCTGTGCTACGTGCACGCCCGCGCAAACGAGCGCACTCACAGTTAAACATCTTTACAATTTAAAAAAAATATATAACATGTTCATTTATATATCTTCTATGTTTATAGTCTGTGGGGGCATGTGTTGTGTTGTGTTTATTCACATTTCCGTGGACTCTGTTGTGGGTGTTTACTTTGGGCACTTTTACACTTCTGGGGGCGTGTCCGCTTGCAGGGCTCGGCCTACGGACATGCCCCCTACTGTCTTACATGGACCGTGTTAGACTTAGGTGTGATTCAGCATGCTCTCATGAATATGCAAAGCATGCTGACATCACTCCGTTTAACTGCAGCCTCCGTGTAAGAGTTATAACTCTTACACGGAGGTTTCGTGAATCCTGGGGATTATGTTTTTGACTATTCTGGCTTTAAATTTTGTAATGTGGAGTTTTTCTCCCCGGGCCTCCACTGAAAAGGCACTCTTTTTGGCCCAGTTGGACTTTCCCAGTAAACAAATGGTAAACAAACAACAAATGAATAAATAAATAAATAAAAGTGCTGCAGTGAAAATAACTGCAACCCAAGGTCTTGTACACCAAGAGCTGATTATCAAACCTCTTCCACAACAAACTAACGCCCAAGTTATAATGTAATATTTCCTATTTTTTTTCTTAATGTTTTTTAACAATTCCACTTTCTAGAGTGGTGGTGGTGCTGCAGTAGCGTTGTCGCCTCACAGTAAGACGTTGTGCTGTTCGATTCTCAGTGAAAGTGTCTTCTGTGTGGAGTCATGCGTGAATGGGTGTACCTTCATTGAAGGTTGTAAGTCAGGGCTGGCAACTTGGTACGTAAAAATCTACTGCCAATCATTAGCGGACCGGAGTCCCGCTGTGGTGACCCCTAACAGGGAAAAGCCAAAAAATACAACAACAACTTTCTAGAGTAAAAGTAGAAATAAAACAATTCTTATAACACCCATTTTCATCTTCGCTAATCCCAGCTTCTATTGCAGCATTAGCATAATTCCCCCTATTTCCCAACAGTGGTAAAAAATATCCATTTCCTCTCTTTGCCTTAACTTCCAAAAGAATTTCATCAATTATGGATGCCGGGTAGCCCCTTTTCAAGAACATACCCTTCAGAATAAGACTTTCATCAACAAAGTATTCCTCCTGTGTGGTCATGCATGCTGCCCTAACCAGCTGGCCTTAACTATGAAAAAGCTTTTTTGCGTAGGTTGGTTTCCTGTAAATATGGGAGGTGTAGTGCTTTCTTATAACATTCTTACTTAATAATACATCCAAGTAAGGAATATTCACGTCATCAATCTGATGGGTAGAAGCTAAGAAATTAGTGCTAGCATTAATATATTCAATAAAAACAGAAATATCCTCCTTTTCTCTAGCCACATAATAAAAATATCATCCAAGTAATGGAGGTAAAACCTAAAATGTTTTGCTTTGCAAATTCAGAGTGGTTAGCATACAAGAACTCCTATTGTAGCATTACAGTATTAGAGAATAGGGAGCCACAGGGGGACCCTATTGCTACCCCTTCCTTTTGAAGAAAAATTTGCCCTTCAAAAAAATATGTTTCTAAGAACTAATTCAAGGAGCTCCTGATACAAATTAATCCATTCCTGCTCAATTAATGTCTACAAAAGGTATTCAGTAAACCATAACACACCCTGTTCATGCAGAATAACAGTGTATAAGTATTTTACATCCTTTGTAATCAACGTGTCATTTGCATTAAATTCTAATTCATTAATTTTTTTCTAAAACATGCTATGAATCCCTGCAAAGCTGATTTTCATCTGTCAACAGATGTTTCAATTTAATGGCCAGGAATCTGGAACATGAACTAGTAATAGACAGTCTACAATCAATAATCGGCCACATGGGGGATTCTTAATGTCTTTGTACAGTCTGGGAATTCCAAACATAGTCGGAAGAACAGGAAATGAAATACTCAAAAAATTATATTCTTTCATTGAAACTCACCCATCAATAAACAGATCTTTAAGTTATGTTCTTATCTTATAATAAGCTGTATTTATTTGGTTCCTACCTACCTGTTCTTAAACCTCACCATTTAAAATGTCTTTCATTTTTAAGTGATAATCAAAATTCTCCTTAATGACTACTCCTCCCCCTTATCTGGCCTTATAATTCTAATATTCAGAATTTTCAAAAAGTCAATCAACTCTATTTCCTCTTTTGAAATATTGCATTTACTAGGGTCAGCTCTTTTCTTTAAAAAAAATCTTCAAATCAAGTTCGCAGATCCTTTCAAAAATAGTCAGATTTGGGTGAAGGGGGGTTAAAAGTACTAGCACTTCTTAATAAATTATTGTCAGAAATATTTCCATCAAACATGATGTTAAAATTCAGCCTATGTAAAAAAGTTTAAAATCCACTAAAAGGTCAGGCATACTACCCCTTCTAATAGGTTCAAATGGAAGACCCTTCAAGAATAGACTATCTGACTGGACCCTGCCCTATCACTTAAGTCTCTCTGTACAAGTATGACATTCCTTTCTTGAACATCTCTTCCAGCACTGCAGTAATGTTACCTGTTGTCGACTTAATCTTGTGGGATATGTGAGCTCCATTTTTCTTTGTTAAGCTGTAAGTTAAATTACACAGTCCTACTACTATAAGCTACAGCAAATACAAATGTAAGTTTGCAATAAACCATAAAGTCCAATCAGGAAGTAGGACTGCTGCTTTCATATGCTTTCAGTGTGGTCTTGAAATGCATTATCCGTTCTCATCTTCATGTTTTCTGCATAATCTATAAGAAATGCATGCTGATCTAATTTTGGCTTATATCACTTTGTTCCATTCCTTTGTTAAATAGAATTAATTCATATTAGCTCATAGTCTTCACAAACTGTGATATACTGCCAGTCAACTCACTTTTAAGGGTTGGAGATAAGCATAGAGGTTCCCTGTCATTCTTCATCTTGTTTACAAAAAAGGAAGCAATACAACAAAAATAGATATGTTTATATCTATATAGCTATGTTTATATATATATATATATATATATATATATATATATTTATATATATATATATATATATATATATATATATATATACACATATATACATATTTCTGGTGTGACCTCTCCTTTCTGGTAGGGGAGGTCTCATGGGTAGTTAATTGCAAAGTATCTCCTGATGTATGAATCTGTATCTGTTAAGTATCCATGCAATGGCCTAGAAGCACAGAAATCAACTCCTTGCAAGTATCTCAGCAGCACAGATAAACTGTTTATGTGAGATTTCCAGAGTCAATCATTTTCTCCTGTATAATGAAGACATTTTTAATAACAGAATAATGTCACCTTAATTAAGTTTAATCATAGACATGCTGTAGGTGGATTGGACACTCTAAATTGGCCCTAGGTGTGAGTGTGTGCATGTGTGTGCCTTCTGTGGAAGGTTGGGCGCCGGGCTGGCAACTTGACACTGTAAAACTCCGCTGCCAATCATGAGCGGACAGGAGATCCGCTGTGGTGACCCCTAACTGGGAAAAAGCCGAAAGAAGAAGAAGAAGATACTTTACAAAATTGTATTCCACATACAATTTGTATACTAATGTGTCATACAATAATGAAGCATTATGACCATACTGTGTCTCTTTGTGAGGAGTGCAAAGCCCTGAATACTATAGCTCTGACAATGTCATAATTTTAGATATATTTTGTCTAAGTGTAAATATCACTCTTTCTGTACAGTATTTGTTTAACATCAACAAACTGAATGATTATATGGCCTTAAGTGAAGAATCCTCACGTTACTAACGATTGCCAGCTGGTACTTGACCCTTGCCTCACCAGCTGGTACTTGACCCTTGCCTCACCAGCTGGTACTTGACCCTTGCCTCATGCTTCTGTGGCAATAAGCGTGGCCATCTAACACCTTACCTGAAAAAAATGGGCTTTCGAGTGGTTGATGTGGGTGGGTTGCATCAAGTAAGTTGGTGGAGTTAATAATTAATGGGTTATTAGTGCACTGGGTTGGCGTATGAATGGTGTGAGTATTGATGAAAAAATCATATTGGCATGTCTCACACTGTCAAAAAAAAAAAAAAAAAAAAAAAAAACGGCATTTTACTACATCCCATTCTGACTTTACTGCAATTATATTCTGATGTCATTTGATTCCTTATTACCTACCACACTCTCTGTTGCACTGGCATCTCCTTTGTTTTTCACATATTTCCAGTGTGATGGGCTCCTTACACTGACCTGAATTTGTTAACCACACTACTGCACCTTTGTCCCTTGATATTCTGATTTGTGTACGGTACTGACATGGGTTACATTCATTGATTGTCAGCTCACTTACCAACAAACAAAAAGGCTGTTTCATTTAATAGAAAACTCATTTGAGCAACACAACATTTGGTCAACATTCATTATACTGAAAAGTGTGAAATGGTATAGACATTGACTGTGGGTGTGGTTTTAGAGGGTCAGAATTACACTGCAAAATTAATCTTGATCAGTGGTTTTACCGTTTTAATTCCATCTGTTGTGTTGTTCCACCACATCGAGAAGTTTAAGTATGTGCTCCAGCAGTGATTCACGCAGCAAACAGCATTCTTTTTTTTCTCTGTGGTTGTGCAGCTGTGTAGATAGTATATTTATGTTGGGGGGGTGCTGGGGGCTTATCCCCCTGAAAATAAGTTTTGAATGTATATTTAGTGTGTATGAAATTGTCAATGAAATGAGTGTCGATCAAATTAGTTTTAGATTAAATAAAGCACTGTTTTCTTTGTTGATTAAGTAAAATGGTGATACAGTTAAATATAATCACTGACATATATAACTGCTGTTTTCAAACTTATACGTCACTATCACTGCAATTCCACAGACATATCCATGTCTTTAAATAGACTGTGTAAGTAAAAATCTCCCTGAACCTTTCTTTTTTTTATTGGGAAAAGCACTTAGTGGAAATAAAAACAATGCATTTGTTGACTCAGTTTACTCTTCACACAACATTAAACTGACGCCATCAACAATTTCAGTTTGTGAGTCTGGATACCAGAGGGTTGCAGGGGTGATGAAGGACTAAGAAGCATTAGCCAGCATTCATTCTATGGGCAGAGAGAGGCTTAGGTATATAGGTTCATACTAAGCTAACTGCCCTTGCAAGTCATTTTAAGCCTAGCCACTTATCCCTCATGAGGGTCAAACCCTGCACCTTGTGTTTGTAAGGCAAATACCTTAACCATTAGGCCACTCTCCCAACATATGTTTCCCTGTGTTGTTACAGTTCACAGTGAAGGCTTATAATGGCTTAGTGTGAGAAGGTAAACGATAAAAGTGGACTGTTGACTGACAGACAGACATCCCCAATGAAAAAGTATGCATCCATTGTGTGCACATGCATATTGCATTAATGTTATTCCACTTCTAACACAAAGGGTAGGGTTATCAATTTGGACTAATTAAAAAATATCCTTTTTACTATGAGGATTGCACTCTGCCTGGGCACCTCTGTCTCATCTGCAGAGGACTGCAAGGATAATATGTAAGTTCCTCCTTAGTCATGGCCTGGATCATGGAGATAAATCAACCTATCACTGTGTAGGATCATAGTTACAGAGTGAGTAGGGTCCGAAAAAGAAAGAGAAAAAATTTACACTAAACTGTTTGAGGCCTTTGTGAATCTTAGATACGTTTAACAGCTGTTACAGCAGTCAGATAGCAGAGCATCTGAGACATATGACAATAATAAAAACCAAGAATAGACAAAAGCAAGTAGCACTGCACCGCTCGTGGTAGAGAAGATAGACTCCTGAATTTATTTAGCTCAATTCAATAAAACACAAACAGCGTTTTCGTCCAAGTATTCCTCAGACATCATCAGAATCAACATATTAAATGAATCAAACCATATATATATATATATATATATATATATATATATATATATATATATACACACACACATACACACACACACACACACATACACATACACACACACACACATACACACACATAAATTGATGTAATTAATTAATAAAAACAATTAATGTTTTTTAAAGTGAAATAGCCCAAAAGATTTTTTGGTAAACACGTAAAATGCATATAATACTATAAAACTCCAGTAATATTTTAATAAAAAACAACACAAAATACTTATTTTTTATACATTAAAACCATAATTATTGTTCAATCAATAAAAATTACATAAAGTATGCATTTTTCAAACCATGTAAAGTATAAAAGATAAAAACCTGAGTGTATATTTTACTAAATTAAAAATATTTTGAGTATTTCACCTCTCATAATTTTGCTAGCCTATGCTTTAAAAATGGTGTCAGGGAAATATTATCATTGAGGACAGGGGATTTATTTGCCTGAAGTACTATTCGCCAAAAGGTTTCTCTGTAGGCCATTTGAGATTCCCAAGGTCCCCCCCTCAAATTATTTTGTACCGTCTCAATAACAAAAAAGCCAAACTTAGCATTAGGACATGAGGCCAGATGTCCAAATAAAGCATTGTGGTTATTTTTGTTATTAATACTATTCATATGTTCATATATCCTATGTTTGAGTTGCCTCTCCATTTTTCCCACATATAAACCTTGACATACACTGCAAATAACTAGGTAAACCACCCCAGAGCTATTGCAGTTAAAATAACTAGGGGAAATCAAAACTTTTTGTCTAGAGGCTATCAGAACTTCTTCCTTCTGTAGGATATAGACACACTGCTTGCAGGCCCCACACTTGTATGTCCCCTTTCTTTTATATGAGAGAGTAAACACATAGTTGGCTTTTTCCAACAAAATTTTAATATTCTGATCCTTCTTGAAAACCACCTTAATAGATTTATTTTTAAGGTTGATTAAGTCCATAAACTCAAACAATTTTTTACACTCTCTTTCAACAATAGCTTTAATATGGTATGCATTACCACTAAAATTAGTAATAAAGGATCTATTATAGTTTCCATCAATATGACCAAGTGTTCCATTTTGGTTAGAAAAATCAAGACCCTTTCCCAAAATAGGGATATATTTATCCTTCCTACCTAGTGATACTTCTTGTTGAATTTTAGTAATAAGATCCTCAGGATAGCCTCGTTACAAGAACAATCCCTTCAATTGTGAACATTTAAGCTCAAAATCAATTTCAGTTGAGGTCATAAGGCTAGCACGCACATACTGGCTTTTAACAATCCCCTTCTTCTGAAAGATAGGGTGCGAACTAGTAAAACTAATATATGTGTTGGGAAAAGTGGGTTTTCTATAAATGGACAACTTAAAGCCTTGTTCATGTTTGCTAATTATGACATCTAAATAATTCACCTTATCAAAACTAGTCTGGTAGGTAGATTTAAAAAATCTGGTAGTTTGATTAATATAATGCACAAATTCATCTAATTTTTCTAAGCTACCTATCCAAAAAATACAGGTGTGATCCAGAAACCTAGTGTATAAGGTCCAATATTGGACATATTCACTGTGATACACAAATTTATTCTCCCATGTCGATACCACCATATCTGCCAAAATGTGGGCACAACTAGCCCCCATTGCCACTCCAGTCACCTGTTTAAAGAAATCCCCTTCAAAGTACATGAAATTATTTTTCAAAACCAGGTCAGCTAGTTCCAAACACATAAATATATAATTCTCGGTGGTATCAGGGCTGTTCCTAAGGGCTTCCTTAAACCAAGCTAATCCGGTTTCATGAGAAATCACTGAAAATAAGTCCATGATATCAACTATAATGAATATTAATTCTGTTGTGTTTAGATCATGTTTCACCTTACTCAGAAATTCTCATGAATCCTTGAGTAGGTATGTTTCCCTACCCCATAACATTTTTAGTTTCCAATCAAGGAACTTGGCTAAAGGTACAATCTTGGCACCTTCCTAAGCCACAATGGGTCAGAGAGGAGGGTCCCCAATGCATTTATGAATCTTGGGTATCCCGAAGATTGAGGGTACCCTTGGGGAATTGTTCTTCAAATATTGTTGTGTTCTAAAGTCTATAACACCTTGGTCAAAAAGATCCTTAAGTGCCAAATCAATTTTCTTATATGATAAATTAACCTCGTTAATGGAAACCTTACTGTGTCTGCTGTCATCATTGAGTATAGAAAACATCTTGCCTTCATATATGATCTTATCCATAAGGACAACCCCCCACCCCCACCCTTGTCAGGTTCCATGACATGGATAGATGGATTAGAACATAATTGACCTAAAACCTGCCTTTGTTTGGTATCCAAGTTCGAATGTACCCTATTATTTTTGAACATCTTCCTGATTTCATTTTCCATGACCAATTCTAAATTCTTGAGTTGTGGGTGTATTGGAGGGTTAAATACACTATTTTTTCTTGGATATATCAGCATTAAAAGAAGTATGCTGGTCTCCAAACATGTTTTCCAGATTCAGCTTTCGAATAAACATTTTTAAATCTAGAATAACATGAGTCAAGTTACTTTTCCTGTTAGGAACAAATTTAAAACCTTTGACGAAAAAGTCAAAACATTCATTAGTAATTTCATAATGACTGTAATTAAATACATGAAAGCCACCTCTTGTCACAACTTGAACATTGTCATCTACCTGTACATGTTCGATAACATTTGAATCTAGTTCCCATAACACCTGAACCCCCCTCCCTCCTGGTAATGATTCCCCTTGTAAAAATGGTTGCAATCAGAATTCTTGTTACGCAATCTATCCGATCTGCAGGGTAGGGGCTCCTGCTGATTATTGGGAACATTCTCCCTTTCCACAGATGTTAAATTTTCACTAGCCTTCCCCTGTTGATTAAATTCAGAATTCAGAGCGTAAATCGCATTCCAAACCAACGGACACATAAAACTGTTTGAGCTGGAGGTATTATCTCCCTTCCTGATATTTCCTAATGTCCCGATCCAATTTCTTGCATTTTCTGTGCTACATTTCATCACATTTTTGTCAATAAGATTTCTAATATCATAATATTTCTTTTTCTCCACTTCTAGGTCAAACAACAAATCACTGGTAATACGAGAATAATAGAATTCAGTTTGTTCCTTTATAACCACAATTTCTTTTTCATTGTTTTTGACAATGGCTCTAAGAATATCCAAACCACAATTGTCAAAAATAGCAATAAGCTCATGATGAAATTCGGACCCAGCACTAACATTGTTGGGAAATTTATGAAGTCTCAAACCTTTAGGTACAATGCGCAAACGAATACATTCGTTAAGATAGTCATTGTCAATGGATGACGTTTTGTACCTGGTAAGTGCTTCCTGTAATAATTTTAGATTTTCCTTGTAACTTTCAGATGACTCCGTAGACACAATATCAGGTGCAGGCTTGCAAAACACCGGTTTGTCTTGTAGCCATTTGTTAAAGTTGTCATTAGGTCCTGAGCTCGAATGAGCTCCCCTAGGAGAACTGGAAACCAAATTGGTGTTGGTTCTTTCTCGCAAAACGCCAGGTTTAACATCAAAATCCGTAGAGTTGCTTCCTGTTTCCTGTGCATTCACACCAAGGGAAAGGCCAGTAGCTAAGGGACGTGAATTAGCACCATGGTTGGATAGAGCTTCCTGATTTCCAGGTAAATGAACACAAGACAGCAATTCCACAATCCCCTGGCTTAAAGGAGTCAAAAGTTCGACAAGTTGGGTCAATTGACCCGCAATCTTACAGAATTCATCCACTTGAGTGGATCTAGTGCCCTCCGTAACTCCACTCCCGGTAGAGTGCCCTTCTTCCTCCACAACACAAACACCAAAAAGAACAGGAGGAACAATTGCCAAAAATAATACTAATATGACCATAATGTAACTATTTGTTTGCACTAACCAACAGTTGCCACTGTATGCAGTAAATTTCATTTCCACAACAGTGCAATGACTCTGAAACTGATTATAATAGACTAGAGTCTAGGAAATTCAGCCCACCCAGTTTAGGTGTGGGGAGTGATACAATTCCTGCCCTTATAAGAATAGGCTTAAAAATAATATCATATACCATGTTAAACATTTTTGGAAGTTACATTCTGCTAAGCAGCAGTCACTAAAATCACTTACATTCATTCTTAACATGCTGCAGTCTGTAGCCAAGGGTATCAGTTCTTCTGTCATCATGTGCATTCTGTATGATTCTTAATAAACCACTTAATCAGACTAGTATTCCTTGTTCACTGCCAAAAACATGTACTAGGGAATAGTAGGGTTATCTGCTTACCACGTGAAATTAATAAAAATAAAACAGATGATGTATTCTGTTTATCTTTCCTGACTTTTCATCTTTTTATACATCTTGGCATTATTTATGCATTTCCTTCCATCGCAACCTCTAATGATTGCTTACAAAAAAATCCAGTTATACCTGTTAAAGTCTGGAGTTATGTGACTGCCAGTCTGCTAATCACATCACTGGAAACTAAAGCTGACCAAGAAATGTAAAACTGCATAAATCCTGGGATAATAATCTGTTATTGTATAATTCTAAATTCAGTCTTTCTTGGGTAAGACATATAGTCACTTTGTTCAACTCTTGGTACGAGTGTTCCAGTTTTAAAACACACTCACTACCATTTAAAAAAAAATAAATAGATCCGTGCATAGATAAAAAATATTAGCACTAATTTGCTTTTCAGTGTGATGTGCCTATGAAAAACTGAAGCAGGTAAAACAAAACATTAATATGCAGTGTTAGTGAAAGTGAGCAGATAAAAAGCCATCTTACTAATTTATTATTTTTGATTTCATTAAACAAACATTGTTATAGCTCTCGGAAGTGAATGTAAACATTGTCGGAATCAAAAACAAGTACATTGCATACAACTCTGAGTTATACAACAGGTATATAATACTAGTCTTCAGCCACTAAAACCAAAACCTTGAGTTAACGCAACCGAGCCAAAAATTCCAAAATATATTATTAAAAATCAGTTAAGTTTTGAATAGTTTATTGAAAGTTAAATTTCAATTAACTATTCAAAACTAAGTGGTTGTTAGTGATACATTCTGGAGTTTTTGGTCCGGTTGTGTTCAACCAAGGTACGGTCTTGGTTTTGGTTATTGATATTTCTGGTACCTCTATATTACAGCTTTGTGGTTATTGGTTCTTCAGAGCCAAAACTAAGTCTGTTGGCTCTCTGGGCTATGAACCAGTTGATGCAAGAGTTGAGGACCCTAAAAACGTCCTCTGAATGTAATGAGCTAGTACATATTCTATTTAATAGCTGTTTGCTATCTCTGCCTCGCTATAACATGTTTCATAAACTGTATTCAGTAAAGCAAAGAGAAATACTGATGCCTCCCTACAGTTCTTCAATAGCCACATACTGTACACAGTCTGTGGGATTGTTTAAGCAGCCAGGATCTTAATCATAGCTGCTTAGATGATTGCCAGTACTGTTTGCAACTTTGTCATTGCAAGTATTGATTGGCGCTCAAGCCCCCTAACAGAAATCATACCATTTACTGAATGAATGTTGTTTATGCAGTAGCAATTGCAGTTGTGGCTGGTTAAGTGATTGAAAACACTGCTTATAGAGATCAATTGTCACCTTTTCTACAGTTTCATTCACATTCCCCTAATATTTTGCACCTGAGGCAGCATCCTGCTGTGTTTCACACTAGCTATGGCTTTGCAACCCCTGGTACTACAACCATGACTCAAAAATGGGCAAATATTTTTATGCCCTGTTTAATAGTCATAATTTATAAATTGGGAGGACATTATGCAGGTTGGTCTGAAAATTTCATCAAGAAAAAAATCAAGCCAGTCAGGAAAAGATGCCTTAATGACCCACAGTTAAAAAGGTGGGTGATTTTGTCTGGTTGCTAAGTTCTCACCTATGAATATATTAACTTAATTAATCCAGGTGTGGTAGCTATACCATCAGATGGAGTTTTGTTAGCCAGCTCTATTGGCCATTACTATGTGAAGATTCTAAAGTATGCCATTACTTTTATTAAAAAAAACACTTACACTGACACAGAGTTTCATATCACATGCAACTAAACAGGTTCCCCTAGTCCTGTAAGGCTGTAAATCCAGGAATGCATCAGACAAAATTAAACAGATTAAAGTTGTCTGACATTTCTGATTGATTTCTTGTTACCTAAAACTCTCTGCTGAATGCATTTCACAAACCTACACTTGCCAGTAGTTTAAAATCCCACATCTCAAACTGCATTGGCATTTTCATCTCCTCTCAGACTATTAATCATAGAAACAGGTTACATATCTTGGCTTCTTGTGTCCTACAGCACACACTTCATTTCTAAATGATTGCTATATAAGGGTGCTGGTGAGACAGCTGGCCCATTTCTGAGTGCCATAAATCCTTTTCAGCATAAGTAGCTCATCCCACAGCAGGATACGTTGTCAATCTTTCACTGTGTTCAGATCCTGTAATATTCTTCACGGTAGTGTAAATTTCCACAAGTCAGATTGCATTTTTGTTTTTATTTTCTCCTTCCCATACTGGATTGTTTTGTCCTACAGCATACACATTATGTCTAAATGATTGCCATGCAAGGGTGCTGGTGAGACAGCTGGCCCATTTCTGAGTTCCATAAATCCTTTCCAGTGTAGCCAGCTCATTCTCTGACAAGGTACGTTGTCAGTCTTTAACAATATTCAGAACCTGTACATCTGAAAACAGATGGTTGCTAGTTCCTCTTTTCTGCTCACATCTGGTAATTTGTGTTGCATAGCTTGGTGCCAGCTTACATGTATTAGCTTTTGCTATGACTTTCCATCCAGTTCCCATGTTGCTTTCTGAACTATTCTTTTGTTTTACATATTAGACTTATTGTAGTGAAATCTAAGAAAACAATATTAGATAAGAATATTTGTTTTATAAAACATTGATTTTTTTGCAAGATCTTGGTAAAGAAAATTACATTCTATGATAATTTTTTACTTCAGATCTATCCCTCCATCCCCCCCAAAAAGAAGTTCATTTCAATCTAGTGGCAGACCCCATGTCACAAGCAAAACTCCTATTCATACCCTCACTCAAGACATATTGTCTGTTGAAAAGGAGAACATTTTATAATTCCATCCATGCAGGATTCAGGGGGAAGGAAAAATAACACTCCGATTAATTGATACATTTTGTCTAGCATTACCTGACAGGATAAAAGTGTAGAACTTTTTTGTGTTTATATAATGTATACTAAAAATACTCTGATTTATGCATACAACAATGAAATTCTGATTTTTTCTTTTTCCTGCAAGCAGCAATCTCTTTATCTATTAGCATTATTTCCAATTCAGGTTTACTTCAGAGATATTTACAAGAAGAAATTAAGTTTGGCAACAAACCAAGTTGTTCATGAGGGGTTAGATTGATATTAGTGGGAGTTAAGTGGGTTGGGGAGGTGAAAGGGTTAAGTGGAGGCAGGGATGGTTGGGAGGAAATGATATACGGATGGGGAGGGGCTTAAGTGGTTTAGACAAGTGTAGCTGGGTAAGCAATCACATTTTAGTGTGAACTTGCTAAGGCAAGGTTACGTCGAGATGACCCATAGTTATTGTGGAAGACAGGTAAGCCTTGGGTAATATGGTGGCACTGAAAAAAATATATATTTTTTTGGGGTGGTTTCTTGGGTTGTATTCAATGGCTGGGTAGGTTAGATGTGCATGGCTGCTTTTGGTGGTTCTGTGGTGATAATGGCCTCTGGCTTGTTTTACTTGATGTTCAGTGCTTTGCAGGGGCCTGTGCATAGCATCTCTTCATGGGATTGTAGTTCTGTGCAGTTGACCATTTAACTGGCATGCTGTTGGTGGGAAGTCAGTGGTGGTGGTGGTGGTGCAGTAAATCTTTAGTGTGGTTGGTTTTGGGGCTCTTTTCTCTATTCAATTGCAGAAAGTAGGTTTCTGGGGCTGCTAGATGCCTGTGAGTGATTGCCATTGGTAATGCATCGCATGGGGTGCTATGGATGGGAAGGTCCAGATTTCTAGACTGTTAATTGCTAGGTTAGGGGTGGATATTTTCATGCTGTTGTTGTGGGGTCTCTATCCTCTCATTTTGGCAGGCATCATGTGGAGTGCTAAGGTTTACTGATGGATGTGACGAACAGTGCGGGGGGGGAGGGTTAAATGATTGCTCTGCTGTGATCATTAGTAGTCATCCGTACTGGGTGCTCCTTTCCCGGGCTTAGAGAAGAATGTTGAAAATGGTGGTTGCTGGTAAACTTCTGGCACACAACTACTGAATACAGTTCAAGTAAAGACTGAATTTCAGACTTCCTCCCCTTTCAGATAATGCATGGTATAACCTGCTTATGTGTGTTTTGGACTTCCTTCTTTTATAAATTCATGTCAATGGTACTGCGTTTCAGACTTGGGACCACTTGGAAGTTATGCTGATGCATAATCTCTTCTGCGTTTCATACTTCCTGCCTGTAAAATAATTCATGCCAGTATATAACCTGTTGGTTATCCCTGGTGGTTGGGTTACTTTCAACCGAGCGGTAAGTCTCATTTAGGGTATTTTCATAGGCTGCGAGGCACCTGTGAGCAGTGGCTTTACAAAAAAAAAAAAGGCATTTCAACATCTGCTATTTCACGGCTTCTGAGTATAGGAACAATATTTCTGAGTTATAGGCTGGCTGGGTGAAAGGATGAAGCTTGACCACAATGGGCAGCTAGTAGCCATGTTCTGTCCTCTCTCTCATGAGATCTGGCCTGAGGATGGAATCAGTGCTAGCAATACTATTACAGCAGGTAGGAAGCTCAATGCCCACAAAGCATTATGTGCCAGATGTAGTTAATAGACATTTGTTTGGTTCTTGTGTGTTTTTTCTTCCATTGACAAGAAGAGTGGGCTGCGTATGGGGGGATGGAAGTAGTGTTTCAGGAAAGGGGTACAGGTTAATCGGAGGTTATAGTCCTAGAAACGTCGAGGGCTCTGACAAATTTCAAAACAGTTTCAATGATGCTGAATAAAGAGGGTGGTGTTTATGCTTGCCTATGACATGTTACAGTCATCAGCAGTGTTTGTTTGGGAGCATTTTGGGGGCAGTCTGTTAGGATGTCTGCTGCTTGTTCCATTTGTGAACTTGTTGTGGGTATAGCGGCCTTGCCACAGGTAGATAGTAGGCTTATTCCTGGAGGTTTGGTGGTTTTGTTGTTTTGGCTGAGCTTGGATTAGGTTATTTGCAGACCACAGCTCTCAACCTTCCATTTCCAAAATGAGGAACACTAGCCCTCATAATGTGAAACAAGTAGGCAAAATATGGAGCACTGACTAACAACTTCAATTAGGAAGGTCATAGGATGGTTAAAATATGCTGGTTTTACTTATAAATAAGATCTTTTAATAAATTAATATGATTCAGTTCTATTTACCATGGATATCAGTTAAAAAAATTTCTAACACTGAATGTATCGCAGGCCCTTTCAGTGTGGAACTTTGAGGAACATTAACATTTTAAGAGTCCAAATGAGGTACCTTCCTCATAATGAGGTACACTTGAGTGGTATGATGCAGACTGTGATCTCATGCAGGCACCGGTAAAGTTAACTGTCAAGGGGGAGGGTTGGGAAATAATGTTGAGGGATGAGCACACATTGTGTCTTTTGACATTTGTTGTGCTGTTGCTGTGGGGTGAGTTGGGGGTGTTATCCAGCTTGGAGGGACATTGGTGGTGGCCCATTGGTTTGATATAATCTTTTATAGTAACCATTGAGGCTTCTAAGTACTATTTGATATAATTGTTCTGGGAACCAAATATCCCCTACATTGAAAATAGGAAAGAAGCGAAAGTTAAAAATAAAAAATAAACAATAACGGATGATGGATTCCTGTCTTTTTAAGAAAGCAAACTAGGACTATTAATCAGTAGCTTTAATGAAGCTACACTTTAGATTGCTTTCTCTTCTAAGTATGAGCATGGTTTCCTGAGTTGATTTATGGAAACGGGATACCGGTAATTGAAACAACTTCATGCACCTTATTAATGAACATAATCTGTGAACTAAATACTTTATACATTGAAAACAGTAAGAAAGCTAAAGTAAAACATAAAAACAACAACAAAATGGATAATATTAACCTGTCTTTTTAAAAAGTAAACCAGGATCATTAATTGTCAGCCTTAATGAAGCTACATTTCAGATTGCTTTTCTGTCTAAATATGGGCATGGCTTCCTGAGTTGATTTATGGAGACGGGATACTTATAATTGAAATAACTTCATGCACTTTATTAGTTAATATAATATATAGAGAAAGATAAAGAACTAACATTATGTTTCAAAAACAAATACTTATAGTTTTTATGCAATGGTTATTTAATCTAATGCTATGTAGATGGACAGAACTATGTTATTTTATATTTAATTTAAATTCTTATTTCTGTTAATGAACCTAGTGTGTTAATTGATTTTAACTGAATTGATTAATTAGTTAATTATGACAAGGGACCTCTATAAAAGTGAATGCGTCTTTTATGTGATTGTAACCTGATGAAGCACAACTTGTTTGTGTGAAAGCGCTTGTTCCTGTTTTATTCTACAATAAATGCCTTTTGGATTACATCGTGGTGGTTTCAAGCAGTTTGTTCTACATTGTCTTTCCTGCCTTGATGCAAGAAACCTTTGGGTGATTGGATTTGTCTTTCTGCAGCTACTATTTTGGTTCCTTTACTTATCCGCTCACCACGCGATGGAAGCACAGAATATTGAACTAGACTATAACCCTGTGAATAATCCTTCCCATGACAACTGGAATTGTCTTTTTTATCAACGTGAAAATCCGCTATTGCATATGGACTTGAATGGTGAGGCATGTATAAATCCTTCTATTAATAGTGACAATATGTATGAATTTTTTGGCAACTTGAGAACACTTGAAAATGATTTATATCGTCTGCATAGACTTGTATGGCAGAGACGACACCTGCAAGCATGTCAACATTTCAAAGTGATCCCCCGCGGCATGCGCGTCTTGTGCATGCCGACTTATGGGGATAGTCAACCAGTTTTGCTTCAGCAATGGCAGAAATTAAACATTGACTTTGGTTTTAAATATATTCAGCTACTTCTAGATTACTTTTCACCGATAGAAGCTGAGCTATTAACTAAAGTTGAAGAGCAATATAATCTGCTTACCACCACCTATGAATCTGAATTTTGTAAAGCCAAAATACAAACTATGCATAAACAACTGTCTTTATATAGTAACAAGTTGGAGCAAATAAAAATGAGGAAATTGAAGCGTGACTGTGAGGACTTCCAGCTCGGCCGAATTTTTGTTTGGCCCAGGGTTTATTCTAGCCTCACTAGCTCATCTAATAATCAAGGAAATGCTGCATCTAACCTAAACAATGATGTTCTTGCTAATACGCATGATATTACGACTAGTGCAGAAATGCATACTGAGACTGTGCTAAACGAAGTGTCCGTGCCATCAGATACTCCAACTATGTCACTACCTTGCAATCAGCAAGGTTTGGTTCAGTTGGCTAATATAGGTACGAAACCTAAAGTCATAGCCTCTACCAATAAACTAACAGTACCCTCGCCTTTGAATTTTCCTTTGCCCTACAAGGAAGCGGTGCGAGCCCGGTCCAACAGTCGGGGAAGGGGGAAGAGGAAACTGTCAGGGGAAACAAAGGAGCAAAAAAGAAGAGCGAAGACCTGAATCTTCTATCAAATGACTTGAGATTCACCACAAAAGAACTGGGAAATGCTGATTTAAATTGCTTATTTTTTAATCTATCTTCTAGGACATTTTCACATGACGCTATGAATGTTCTAAATAAGGGTTTGTCTTTTATACCCTCTCAACACAGTATTATTTCAGACACTCTTATAGGTCTACGTAAATTTTGTAGAAAACTATCTTTGAAAGTAATGTTTAAGAACAATACAACTGACTCTACTAACATCTTTGGTAATGACACCACGTCTACATATAGAAAGAAAAGTACTTTTGTACCACCTATGATACCAATAGTAGATTGTTTTTTGAAAACATGTGAACGTGACATATATCTTTATTATGAAAGTAAACTGAAAAAGAATATTTTTATTAATCTTAATAATGAGGAAATGTCTGAGTTAAAAATGCTGTGCAATGATCCACAAATAATATTTAAGCCAGCAGATAAAGGAGGGGGGATAGTGGCTATGGATGCAGTTCTTTATAATGATCTAATGCTCCGTATGCTAGGTAATGACACTGCATATAAAAGGATTGAAAAATCACATATAGCTTCATTAACGCAATATGTTCATGATACTCTCTACGATATGCTTATGACTAGGTCTATTGAAAAACCTCTTTATGATTTTTTATTGATAGAACTTCCCCTTATTCCCATCATTAAGGGACTTCCGAAACTACATAAACAGGTATATCCACCACCATTGAGACCTATAGTGTCAGGTGACCATTGGGTTACGTATAATGCATCACTATATATACAGGATAAATTAGGAGCCCTTGTAAAGCAGGTCCCTACTATTCTTTTGGACTCATATAAACTTTTGGATGACCTAAAGTCAGATACATTAATTGATGAAATAACCAATAGTACCATTCTGGTGACTTTGGATATAGAAAGTTTATTTACAAAGATACCCCATGACTATGGTTTAGATGCAATAAGAAGTCACATGACACAACTTAAGATTCCCAATGGTGATGTCATGAACATATGTTGTCTTTTGGACTTGGTCTTGAAAAATAATGTTTTCCTTTACGACAATGTGGCATATGCACAAACATGGGGGGTTGCTATGGGAACCCCCTGTGCCAATGCATATGCCAACCTTGTCGTATTGGAATGGGAAAGGGAATATTTATTTAATGATTTGAGGTTTGCTAACGTCATATTATACAGACGTTTTGTAGACGATGTACTGATCATATGGAATAGCGATATAGAAGGTCTCATTTCTTTCATTGATTACATGAATAGTGTTACCCCTTTTTTTAGGTTTAGTTATGATTTTTCTTATCATTATATAAATTTTCTAGATATTACTATTAAGAAGGACAACTTATGTAGACTATCAACAACGCTTTACAGGAAATCCTGTTGGAGGAATGGGATCCTCCATTATGATAGTCTACATCCACGGCATATATTTCCCAACATAGTAAGAAATCAAATGGGGAGAATTGATAGAATTTGTAGTGATAGAATTGATCTATTACACACAAAGGATATCCAAAGGAAACTCTTTGTGGAAAGGGGATATCCTGTCAAAATGATCAATAAGATAAACGAACCAATACCTAATAGTACTAGATTATATACAAAAAAGTACATACCCTATGATAGATTCACTAAGAATACGCCCAATAATGTACCTTATGATATTAAGTATACCAGTGATATACAGTATTTGACTGATATAATAAGGGGAAATTGGAAAATTTTATTGTCAGATACATCTATTCTAGAAATTGTGAGTAATAAACCGCACTTTAGATATATGAATTGCATGAACTTGAAAAGACTATTATGTAAGGAAAAGCTAACCAACACACCTATTGACATAAGATCTTTGATAAAAACAGGCACCTTCCAATGTACTAAATGTTCCTATTGTAAATACATTTCTAGAAATAATGGTTTTACACCTCCAGATATGACTAGGAACATAGTTCCAATGCACTATGCGGATTGCAATACTAGAAATGTAATATATCTTGCCACCTGTACTCTTTGTGATGCCTATTATGTGGGTCTAACATCAAGGAGATTAAAAGATCGAATCTATGATCATATATACAATATTAGAAAATGCAATATTTGTAATGCTCTAGCTCTACACTGTAGTACCCACCCACAACACAGTTTTGTGTTCCAGGTCTTACAGGTGGTAGATTTCAACATAAGGGAAGGTGATAACCTGAATACTTTAGAGGGCTTTGAGCTAAAATGGATATTGAGACTTAGAGCTCATTTACCGCCAGGTCTCAACTCTACAGTTAATATTCGACCAGCCCTAATAGGTCCGAGTTGAAAATACTAATAGAATCAAAGAAGCCTTTTGATGTATCCTGCTATTTTTATTATGTTAATAATTCATAAAATCTATACATATATAGATAAAAATTTATAAAATTTATATTTTTATTTTTTATGTAATTATTTTCAACATTATAAATATAGTTTGTTTCGTTATCAGTAATTATTTTTATTTTATTTTATTTTTATATATATAAGAAATTATTAAATTAACTCTGAGAAGTGTGATTTAGAAATACTTCTTATACATATACATTTTTTATATATATTTTTCGTATGTCTTGTATAGACCCCATTGAGTATATGAAGTTTTTGCCATGAGCCTCATTATGAGACTTGAATTGAATAAATCCAACTATGTTTAGCTTAAATATAAAACGCTATCCCATAGACCAGTACTCTACAGCTGTCACTGAGATTGTATCGTAACTGAATGCCTATTCTGCTCCTATGTCCATTGAGCGGCATTTCACATTGCACATCACGTTTGTCTGTTTTTATTTACAGTATTTGTTTCTATCTATGGATCTACATTTTATTTAAATGGTATTATATATCAGGATCTTTTTATGTGTTTCTCAGGTGTTTGTATATGTTTGAATATTGAATGTGTCTTGATTATTTAATGTAGAATATATTTGTTATTCACTTTAGTCATGATACTAGCGACTATACTATTCTTTGTATTGGCGAGCATGGCAGCATACATTAATTCTAAGTATATTGCTTGGGTAGCTGCTATACACGGTACATTTTTCTCTTTCTTCTTCTTTCTTTCGCAAGTGCGATTTTAAATGATATAATATTATTTTATTTGACCACTAGGTCCGTCTTAATAATGAGCACTGTATATGATATGACCCTAATTAATTCCCTGATACATTGGTTTGATATAATCTTTTATAGTAACCATTGAGGCTTCTAAGTACTATTTGATATAATTGTTCTGGGAACCAAATATCCCCTACATTGAAAATAGGAAAGAAGCGAAAGTTAAAAACAAAAAATAAACAATAACGGATGATGGATTCCTGTCTTTTTAAGAAAGCAAACTAGGACTATTAATCAGTAGCTTTAATGAAGCTACACTTTAGATTGCTTTCTCTTCTAAGTATGGGCATGGTTTCCTGAGTTGATTTATGGAAACGGGATACCGGTAATTGAAACAACTTCATGCACCTTATTAATGAACATAATCTGTGAACTAAATACTTTATACATTGAAAACAGTAAGAAAGCTAAAGTAAAACATAAAAACAACAACAAAATGGATAATATTAACCTGTCTTTTTAAAAAGTAAACCAGGATCATTAATTGTCAGCCTTAATGAAGCTACATTTCAGATTGCTTTTCTGTCTAAATATGGGCATGGCTTCCTGAGTTGATTTATGGAGACGGGATACTTATAATTGAAATAACTTCATGCACTTTATTAGTTAATATAATATATAGAGAAAGATAAAGAACTAACATTATGTTTCAAAAACAAATACTTATAGTTTTTATGCAATGGTTATTTAATCTAATGCTATGTAGATGGACAGAACTATGTTATTTTATATTTAATTTAAATTCTTATTTCTGTTAATGAACCTAGTGTGTTAATTGATTTTAACTGAATTGATTAATTAGTTAATTATGACAAGGGACCTCTATAAAAGTGAATGCGTCTTTTATGTGATTGTAACCTGATGAAGCACAACTTGTTTGTGTGAAAGCGCTTGTTCCTGTTTTATTCTACAATAAATGCCTTTTGGATTACATCGTGGTGGTTTCAAGCAGTTTGTTCTACACAGCCCTCATAATGTGAAACAAGTAGGCAAAATATGGAGCACTGACTAACAACTTCAATTAGGAAGGTCATAGGATGGTTAAAATATGCTGGTTTTACTTATAAATAAGATCTTTTAATAAATTAATATAATTCACTTCTATTTACCATGGATATCAGTTAAAAATTTCTAACAGTGAATGTATCGCAGGCCCTTTCAGTGTGGAACTTTGAGGAACATTAACATTTTAAGAGTCCAAATGAGGTACCTTCCTCATAATGAGGTACACTTGAGTGGTATGATGCAGACTGTGATCTCATGCAGGCACCGGTAAAGTTAACTGTCAAGGGGGAGGGTTGGGAAATAATGTTGAGGGATGACCACACATTGTGTCTTTTGACATTTGTTGTGCTGTTGCTGTGGGGTGAGTTGGGGGTGTTATCCAGCTTGGAGGGACATTGGTGGTGGCCCACTGGTGTTTCATGCCCTCATATAGCAGGGCTGCGATCATTGTACTTGCAGAGGACATTTCATGGTTTTGCAGGCTTTCACCATGCTGTTGCTCACGGCGCATGCCTGCTGTAACTCGGCCATAGTGGGGGAGGGTAGGGTTGCAAGTAAGTGACACTGGATTTGTTAATATGCTAGGTTTTCGTGGTTCTTTGCTAGTGAGCAGTGCATTAGCCATCCATCAGTAGGTAGGCTCCGCTTTCAAATTTCAATCTGTGAACTGGTTACCATGAAACATACTCTAGTTTTAGTTAACAATATACGGATTTTGTGCTCTTTTGAGGTTTGCTGTTATATCTTTACATCATTAACACAGGTGGTTGCTTCTTTTACACCCCCTTTTTTCATGATATGTGCCCTAATGCCACTCCCTCACACACACTCACACTTTAGGACTGCAGTTGTTACTTGGTATTGATTGCCAACCACTACTTTTTGATTTGCATCCCATGTTTATTTATTTATTTTATTTATTTATTCACATTTGTTAACCGGGTTTGTCCAACTGGGCTTGTGGCCCATTTTCAGTGGAGACCCGAGGAGAAAAGCTCCAGTAGTACATTTTAAACAAGTGTAATTTTAAACAATATTGATATAATAGCAGTTATAGCAAAAAGATTCACATATGTTGGGTTACATGCATAAAGTTAAAGTTGCATTAAAAAGAAGCTAAGTAACAATTTTACATTGATATAGTTCAATAGGTCAACAATAAAAATGTTTTGTTTGTATAAAATTATGCAAATGCATAGTAGACACATTGGAGAGAGAGGTGTAATGAGGTACTAAGTATGGTCCTTTTGAGGGTACATAAGGGAAGGAAGACTAGGTAGGGTCATGGCAAGGGCAGGATCTGGAATTGAGAAAATAAGCTTTTAGTTCATTTTTAAAGTGTGAGGTGCGGGAGATTGAACATAAGTCAAGGGGAAGTTTGTTCCAAGCATGGGCAAGGGAGTGTTTGTAGAGTAGTTTGCCTACTAACCTTTTTGGGTGGTAGATAGCAAGTAATTGTTGGTTAGAAGTACGGAGGGTCCGGCATGGGATGTAGATGGAGACTAAGGAAGATAGAGATGGACAGAAGGAGGGTTTATAAAGAATAGAGTGTAGTATATGAAATTGATAAGATAGCAGAAATTGGGGAAGTTCAAGCCATTGAAAAGAGTTTAAAGAAATGCAGTGGTGTGAGTTGTATGGGGAGTTAGTAATGAATCTGGTTATTTTATGGTAAGTCTGTTGGAGTTTGTTTAGAGTGGAGGCCTGAATATTGGTAAGAACTGGGGTGGCGTATAAGAGGGAGGGGAGGAGGAGTGCCGGGCCCAGGGTAAGTCTAGATTCAGGTGTTAGGAATTTTTTGTTCGGATATAGCAGACCTAGTTTCTGTTTTTTTTTTTTTTTTGTACATTGGAGTATGTGTAGGTTGAACTTTAGTTCGTCATTGATAATGACCCCTAGGAGTTTTCTTTGGGTGTCAGGTTGGATAGTTGTATTGTTAGAAGATGTAATGAAAAAGGAGGTTTTGTGATGAGAAAGAGAACAGGGAAGGAAGAGTAGGAGTTTGGTCTTTTTAGGATTTAGGATTAATAGGTTGTGAGAGAACCATTGTTCAGTGGATAGTAAGGCCTGTTGGGTCAGGGAGTGTAGTTCAGGAATGTTATTTGAGATGGATATAAGTGTAGAGTCATTGGCATACTGAATAAGGGAGGATTCTTTGCATGAGGTGCAAAGATCATTGGTGAAGATGTTAAACAAAAGGGGTCCAGGATGGAGCCTTGGGGAAAACCAGTGGAGATGGGAAGGAAAGGTGAGGAGGATGAGAGCCATTTGGCAGATTGTTCCCTGCCAGATAGTTAACTACCAGGCAAGTGCGGTGGGGGATAGGTGAAGATTTGTGAGTTTGGATAGTAGTAGAGGATGAGAGACAGTATTGAAGGCTTTGGAGAGATCTAGGAAGAGACAGGAAATGAGTTTATTGTTGTCTAGGGCCTCTGCAATGATATGAGTGAAGGAGAGGAGGGCAGTGGTGGTGCTGTGGTGAGGGCAAAATCCATGTTGGGTAGGGGTAAGTAAGTGGTGTGTGTAGGAGTTGTGTGAATGTTTGGCTGGTTTATATTGCACTTTTACAATTTAATTCATAATTTTCTGTTATTTGCCTATTGGCCACACAATGTAGTTTTGATTCGCAATATGGGTTTAGTTGTAACATATTCGACTGGTAGTAAAATTTACATTAGTAAATTTGATAGGGTTATTAGAACCTTAGCTTCAGTTATGGCTGCTTTGTCATAAGTGTGTTTGGTGGTGGTACATTCCTTCCCAGGTTGGTAGGCTAGGCTGTCTTTGAAGATGCCTTTGAATGTGTGTTACGTATTTTACATGATTTATATGTCCTTTTTTCTTTCTTGCAGATGGGGGTTTTGGAACACTACTGCTATAATTTGGAATAGGTAGATATAAGGTGGAACCTTCTCTTTACATTTTAGAGGATTTACTTTTGTCCTTTTCTTTGTAGATGGTGGTGTCATGAGTACCAGTTGTTGCGCTACACAGTGAGTTCACAGATGATGGAAGCAGTGGCGAGCGAGGAGGTTACACATGGGGAGCTCAAGTGGGCAACAGTTACTGGCTAAAGTAAGTGGATTTCAAAGTTAGTTTTGATAGAGGATTTACATTGCTAGCCAGAGAAGGGCAGGCATTTGAGTTTTTGATTTCAAGGTAAATTGGTTGTTCAATCTGTTTTCCTAACCGTTTCAGTATGTTAGATCAATGTTGGAAAGTTGTCCCTGCTTTTGGATGTTTGCAGTCAATAGTAAAGGGAGCAACAGCCATTTGGCCATAGGTAAGAGTTTGGGTTCCTGCAGTGGGCTTCATGAGGTTACAGGTAATTTATTTTATTTAGTGTTCATTAAGGCACATCACTGTGGATGGGGTTCAGGTAGGTGGGGTGGAGTCACAGCAATCTTATGATCATAGGAAGTTATTAGACTACTGGCTCTGGGGTGATTACAAGCTAGACAAGTTCGGCTCTTATTTCTGTGGGTAGCACCTATCACTCATGTCCAAGGGGATATGATTCATAACATTTAAAAAAATGGGGGGGGCTGATCCCATACTTTGGTGCAGAGTTTTGCTAAACGCTTGATGGGGATGACAGGGGTTCTTGTCAGTGCCTCCCATGTTAAGTAATTCTTGGTATGTGTGCACATAGAAGTTATTGTTTTTCTTTTCTTTGCAGATTGATGAAGTGCAGAAGGCATCGTGCAGTGGCATGAAAAGTGGATATGAAAGGTGATGCTTTTTGATAGGAAGGATGTTCTTGCCATTGGAATGGGGCACAATGAGGATCTGAGTAATCACCTTATTAAGGCATGATAGAGCAATGTGTTCAAGCAGTCTGGGAGCTGTGCATGGCGTTGGTATGGGGGCCAAGTAAGGAAGAGGTAGGTCAAGGGCCAGGGTAAAATTGTTGGAGATGGTTTATGGAGAGTGTGGGGATCCCACAGGAGGAGTACAGTCACAAAATTCACAGGAGCACAGGAACTTATTAGGCTAAAGCCTTATGGCTCTTGCAAGCCAGCGGAGTTCAACCCTTGCTTTCAGGAGCTTGGAACCTTGGGGTGATTATAGTTACTCATCCAGTTGTTAAACTGTACTTTCGGGAAGGTCCAATGACATGTTGACAGGATGCCAGAGTTTGTTCCTAACGGGTGGTATCTTTGGGGTAACAAATTTGTCCCTTGAGTAGGTAGTGACAATGTCACATACCAGGTTAAGATTTTACAGAGTAGCACAAGGATCATTTCACTTGTGGTTTGGGTGAATTTTGTAAGTAGGGTTTTAGGAAGTATGGTAGGTAGGTGGCTGTGTTGGGGTAATTTTAGAAACTGGGTGTGTTGTTTATATGGGAGCAAGAAGGTTTAAAGGAAGCTTGGTTGCAGGATATGGCTGCCATAGGTCAGGTCTTAATTCCTTACTAGAGGTATAGGTAACATAAGGGAAGACAGCCTTCAAGAGGAAAGGCCAGGGACAAGCATTGGTTAAGGATGGTTACTAGTTGAGTGTTCTAGCTAGGATGGTTGCTAGGAAGAAATGAGCAGGGGTGGAGTTAAGGTTCTGAGTGGGATGGCTTGGAGTTCTAGTCCGGATTGTCATTTGGTAATGAGTGAATTGGGGGTGTTTATAGTTGGGCACGTAGAGTACTTCATTGCTGGGCATAGCAGAGTTTTCAGGAATTAGGTCAAGGGGTGCTGGTTTTCTGGCACTTAGTGTTAGGTCATTAAAGTTTTGCAGTTAGACTATTCTCTACAGTAATCGGGTTACTGTACATCCAGAACTGGTTAGTTTGTTGGGCGAAGCTGATATGTTACAGTTGACAGGGTCCTGGGTTTGAGACTTGATACCAGTTTTCCTTGACTGGGTGTCGATTTGAGTTCAAGGGGCTATAGTCTGTGGCGTTTGTTGTGGCTATAGGTTGTCATTCTGTTCAGGTTGAGCCACAATTAGTGCTTTGAAGGAAGCGGTCTAAAAGGGTATGTATTCTCTTGGAGTGGATGTTCTGGTGGTACAGTGGGGTCACGGGAAATCCTACTTTATTTAGTTTTATTAGGGTGTGTTTCAGCGATGGTATGTCAAGGTGGGTTTAAGACAGGATTCTAAGGTGCTTTACAGATGATGGGTACATCGAATGATGTTTGGCTTAACCATTCCCTTTATGGGAGGTAGTTGGTTGAACAATTTTGGGTAGAAGGGAGGGGGAACAGTCTGGTCAGGCTGGTTGGCAGAGAAGAGGGACAGGTTTTCCCTCTTCTGTTCCCCCTCTGGTGTATGGATTTTCATTTCAAGGAGCTGGGGAATGGAAATGAGCAGCAAGCTGAGGTAAGGATGCTGCTTATTTGGTGGAAGGTAATTCAATGAATGGTGTATGGAGAGAGATGGGATGCTGCTTCATACGTAAAGTAAGTGAGCAGAGGTGTGGACCCTGCTTACTGAGCAGGGTGAGTAGGTACGCTGCCCTGATTAACATTACAAGGATGGTACTTCATAAGTAAAGTAAGCGAGCAGAGGTATGGACGCTGCTTACTGGGGCAGGGTGAGTATGTATGCTGCTCTGATTAACATTACAAGGATGTTATACTGTGTTTAGTATCAAATATATTATGGTTAGTTGTAATTAATTTGGTGAACAAAGCTGTGTTATGGAAGTTTAATAAAAGTCGTCAAATGTCATTCGGTGTGATGTGTTTATTGAACGGGATTGGGACAAATGAGGTTTGGCAACAAACCAAGTTGTCCTGAGACATCTTCAAAAGGGGTTAGTGTGATATATTAGTGGGAGTTAGTTGGATTGGGGTGGTGAAAGGGTTAAATGGAGGGAGGGATGATTGGGAGGAAACGAAATGGGGGGCTTAAGGGGTTTAGACAAGTGTAGCTGGGTAAGCAGTCACATTTTGGCATGAACTTGCTACCCACCCACCCTCCCTTTTTTGTTGGTGGATTGGTGGGGATTGGAGTTATATCAGTCAGGGTAGGCAGAGAAGAGGGACAGGCTTGCCCTCTTCTGTTCCCCCTCTGGTGTATGGATGTTCATTTCAAGGAGCTGGGGAAAGGAAATTAGCTGAAGGAACTTTGCTAAATAGATAACCAAGCTGAGGTAAGGATGGTGCTTATTTGCTGGAAGGTAATTCAATGAATGGTGTATGATGTGAGATGGAATGCTGCTTCATAAGTAAAGTAAGCGAGCAGAGGTGTGGACCCTGATTACTAGGCAGGGTGAGTAGGTACGCTGCCCTGATTAACATTACAAGGATGGTGCTTCATAAGTAAAGTAAGCGAGCAGAGGTATGGACGCTGCTTACTGGGGCAGGGTGAGTAGGTACGCTGCCCTGATTAACATTACAAGGATGTTATACTGTGTTTAGAATCAACTATATTATGGTTAGTTGTAATTAATGAATTTAGTGAACAAAGCTATGATATGGAAGTTTAATAAAGGTCGTCAAATGTCATTTGGTGTGATGTATTTATTGAAGGGGACCGGGATAAATGAAGTTTGGCAACAAACCAAGCTGTCCTGGGATATCTTCATGAGGGGTTAGATTGATATTAGTGGGAGTTAAGTGGGATGGGGAGGTGAAAGGGTTAAGTGGAGGCAGGGATGGTTGGGAGAAAATGAGATAAGGATTGGTAGGGGCTTAAGAGGTTTAGACAAGTGTAGCTGGGTAAGCAATCACATCTTGGGGTGAACTTGCTACCTACCCACCATCCCCTTTTTGTTGGTGGGTTGGGGGAATTGGGGTTATTTTATCAGTCAGGGTAGGTGGAGAAGAGGGACAGGCTTGCCCTCTTCTGTTCCCCCTCTGGTGACTGGATGTTCATTTCACGGATCTGGGGAAAAGAAAATGAGCAGTTGGAGGAAGCTTGCTGAATAGATAAGCTGAGGTAAGGATGCTGCTTATTTGGTGGAAGGTAATTCAATGAATGGTGCATGAAGTGAGATGGGACACTGCTTCATAAGTAAAGTAAGCAAACAGAGGTATGGACCCTGCTTACTGGACAGGGTGAGTAGGTACGCTGCCCTGACTAACATTACAAGGATGGTGCTTCATAAGTAAAGTAAGCGAGCAGAGGTATGGACGCTGCTTACTGGGGCAGGGTGAGTAGGTACGCTGCCCTGACTAACATTACAAGGATGTTATGCTGTGTTTAGAATCAACTATACTATGGTTAGTTTAAATTAATGAATTTGGTGAATAAAGCTATGTTATGGAAGTTTAATGAAGGTCGTCAAATGTCACTTGGTGTGATGTGCTTAATGAAGGGGACAGGGACAAATGAAGTTTGGCAACAAACAATGTTGGACCAGGACATGTTCATGAGGGGTTAGATTGATATTTGTGGGAGTTAAGTGGGTTGGGGAGGTGAAAGGGTTATGTGGAGGCAGGGATGGTTGGGAGGAAATTATATAAGGATGGGGAGGGGCTTAAGAGGTTTAGACAAGTGTAGCTGGGTAAGCAATCACATTTTGGCATGAACTTGCTACCTGCCCTCCCTCTTCTTTTTTGTTGGTGGGTTGGGGGAATTGGCATTATTTTTATCAGTCAGGATAGGTGGAGAAGAGGGACAGGCTTGCCCTCTTCTGTTCCCCCTCTGGTGACTGGATGTTCATTTCACGGATCTGGGGAAAAGAAAATGAGCAGTTGGAGGAAGCTTGCTGAATAGATAAGCTGAGGTAGGGATGCTGCTTATTTGGTGGAAGGTAATTCAATGAATGGTGCATGAAGTGATATGGGATGCTGCTTCATAAGTAAAGTAAGCGAACAGAGGTATGGACCCTGCTTACTGGGCAGGGTGAGTAGGTACGCTGCCCTGACTAACATTACAAGGATGGTGCTTCATAAGCAAAGTAAGTGAGCAGCGGTATGGACGCTGCTTACTGGGGCAGGGTGAGTAGGTACGCTGCCCTGATTAATATTACAAGGATGTTTTGCTGTGTTTAGAATCAACTATATTATGATTATTTGTAATTAATGAATTTGGTGAACAAAGTTATGTTATGGAAGTTTAATAAAGGTCATCAAATGTCATTTGGTGTGATGTGTTTATTGAAGGGGACCGGGACAACAAGGATTACCATGCAGGAAAACAGACGGAAAGAAAACAATTATCCAGCATGTCTTCAAAAAGAACTGACTGTGGCTGCATTCAAAGGCTGACTACATTTTTTTCATAACTAATATTTAGGTATATTAAGTTGCCTAAACAATTAGCTAAGATAACTGATTTTACTTTCCACTTTTGCTCTGCAAAGCACTTCTATGATTTAGCAGATATATTTCTCCAGTTCCACTCCAAACTTACTTTTTTTCTCTGTTTGTTTTACCTGAGTAGAGCACTGATGCACATGGCACTGTTTCGTGCTCAGCCTAGGAGTACTGTCTGGTTTAGTGATTTGTGTATAATCACACTACTGGCAAATGGAGAATGAGAGAATCAAACCTCTGATTATAAGCAGCAGCTCATTAATGTCTGATTGCCTTAATGCTTTGCACTAACTGCCAATGTTAAAGTAAGAAATCAAGATTTAAGTAGTCCTGCAAATGTGCATGAAGGTTTGATTACCACAGTTTGAATCTGTATTTGTCAACACACTAAGCAAAGCATGTTAATTCATTTCTTACAGATCAGTTATTGAAGAACAGGGCAAACATAAAAGGTATACAGAGCATCAGATTTATGACCTTTTAAATCATCTAACACTGTGTTTTCTGTGTCTACTTGGGACTGATAGGCTTGACATTTCCTCCAGTAGGAAATTCGTTGCATTCCTGCAGGAAGTTACAACGTGAAAAAATGAATGATCCAAAAAAAAAAAAAAAACAAACAAACAAAGCAAATGGCATCAACTTAAACAAATACTGATTTGTCCTGACAACCAATTTTCTGGAAAATGGGTTGCTGTCATTGAAGAGATGCACAATTGAATGTTATATTTGGGAATAATGAAATAATTGCAATTGTGTTTATTTCTGAATAAAAGTGTCAACAGAAAACTTATGCATGGGGGGAGGTTTATACTTTATCTGCCTGTGAACTGAAATTGAAATAAAATAAAAAAAATTTAAATTTGAAAAAAAAAAAGAAAACTTATGCATGAGAAACCCCCTCCACCCCATGTGCTATGTACATCATCCTTCCATGAGCAAAAACAATAGTGTGATGTATAGTGAGGCAAATTTAATTGGTCAGAATGACCTTACTTAAGTAAAAAAGTATCACCCTTACAGTTTCTATGTACAGAGACAAAAGTAAACATGTTTCTCTTAAAGTCTTCCTACAAAGTGCACAAATTTCTTATATTGTAGATTAAAAAGTTCTAATTCTCAGATAAATCTCTCAAAATACTCTTGAATATTGTTAAAAAAATGTGTCTGATTTTTAACAAATATACATTTTTCTCTTTCTTCTTTCATAGTTTTATTCTGTCTTTCTTGCTTTCCTCTTCTCTCCATAGTAGCTCCACTTGCAAAGGAAGGGCACTTTTATGGATCACTGCAAACCACAGTCATTTATCGTTTTTTTGTAGCATTCGATGTATAAAGCACTACAAGCAAATCATCTACTACTGTATAGGACATATCACACCTACTGTATAGGACATGTCAGACCTACTGTATAGGACATATCACACCTCTTAATAGTGGCAACATGATGCTGTACATTCCTTACCCATATAAACAAATCATCTACTACTATATAGTACATATCACACCTCTTAATAGTGGCAACATGATGCTGTATATTCCTTACCCATACAAGCAAAACATCTACTACTGTATAGACATATCACACCTCTTAATAGTGGCAACATGATGCTGTATATTCCTTACCCATACAAGCAAAACATCTGCTACTGTATAGGACATATCACACCTCTTAATAGTGGCAACATGATGATGTACATTCCTTACCCATACAAACAAAACATCTACTACTGTATAGGACATATCACACCTCTTAATAGTGGCAACATGATGATGTACATTCCTTACCCATACAAGCAAAACATCTACTACTGCATAGGACATATCACATCTTTTAATAGTGGCAACATGATGCTGTACATTCCTTACCCATACAAACAAAGCATCTACTACAGTATAGGACATATCACACCTCTTAATAGTGGCAACATGATGCTGTACATTACTTACCCATATAAACAAATCATCTACTACTATATAGTACATATCACACCTCTTAATAGTAGCAACATGATGCTGTACATTCCTTACCCATACAAACAAAGCATCTACTACTGTATAGGACATATCATACCTCTTAATAGTGGCAACATGATGCTGTACATTCCTTGCCCATACAAACAAAACATCTACTACTCTATAAGACATATCACACCTCTTAATAGTGGCAACATGATGCTGTACATTCCTTACCCATACAAACAAAACATCTACTACTACTATATAGGACATATCACACCTCTTAATAGTGGCAACATGATGCTGTACATTCCTTACCCACATAACATTTGTCATCAGTACTGAGGATTAAGGCTATAAGCTGTTATCAAGCTGTTTTGTATAGTTAGGGGTTTGTTTCCCTCAACCTCCATTTGTCTGCTGCGCAGTTATGAGCAAGTCACTTAACTAGACAGTGCTCCCAGGTTGTCCCAGAAAAGGGACATTGTGCTCAGTCAGTATACACAATTAAATAACTGACTCAAGAAATAAAAGTTTGTAGTATGATATGAAGCTTTATTTCTGTTTCTCCTCATCTCTCTTTCTCTTTATTTTTCTGTGAAAGATATCGTTACTGTCAACACCATTCCACTAGTCACTGCTGTTTTCTTTTTCCTTTTTTTTGTTGACTTTTTACCCCACAGCAGCAAGTTTCAAAAGGAGAAAAAAAAAACTAATCACCTAATAATGGGTAAAGGAATGGTGTTGCCCAATCCACCTTCCACAACACATATATCTGGGTATCATACACGACCGATGCCGTCTGTGTTTAGTAAACTCCATATAACACTGCAAGAAAGACAAACCCAACAAAGTAAGGACCAGTCAGCACACTTCATTCCAAACATTTGGAATATAGTATGGTATCAAAATAAAAATTATACGATCTTGTTTCAAACTGTGGCATTTAGGGAAGCTAAACTGATCTAGTAGTATAAGATTTGTAGCTTGTAAGGTGCTAAGAATGGCAAAGTAACTTCACAATGTAAAACAAATTGTGAATGTGTACACATTCAGGTGCAATGCCACAGTTGCAGAAACATCTTGATTGCTGTGCAAAGCCATTCCAGTTATATCAATCATGATTATACACATTTGTTTACAAGCTTGGGATTTTTTTTTTTCAGGAGCCTATCATGTGTACATCAAGCCACATGCACATGTTTCAAACAGTACCAGTTATTCAGAAGAGTACAGCTAAGCAGGGAATGGAAGAAATGAAAAGCCATAGTGTCATTAAGAGGCAAGTAATACCAACAAAATATATATTTTTTTTGTGCAAAGCAAAATTTGTACTTATCCACAATAGTTTAATAAACTGATTTATTGTCCAGTGTTTGCAGTGACAGAAATGATGTCAACAAAGCTCCAATTTATATGCATTTATTATACTATTATGTACAAATTCTTTAGAATTATGTTGGGTATTTTATCAGTGTCCAAAAAAAAAAAACTTTATAATGAAGCAAAGCCAGAAGGCGCTGAAGAATAAATCCAAACTCTGATACCAAATTGTTGGATTTATTCTTCATTGTCTTGTGGTCCATGATTTTTATTAAGCCATTTTTGGAGAATTTATATTATTGGCTTTGTGTGGATACAGTCTGCCTTTTTATTGGCAGTATTTTGTCAGTGCCAGAGGTGCTCCAAAGAGGTGTTGTCCAGACAACTGGAAGTATGAAAGACATACTAAACATACATTATGATCACACAAAGAATATGGCAAGAGACAGATACAGCTGCAAAATATCTTAAAATAGCATAACTGCAAGTCAGTGCAGTGACAAGACTGAAATACACTGCCTTTCATTCTAGTACAGGGAGGTTGAAGCACAATATGGAAAATGTCAGTGCAATTATGAAAGTAGGCATTGCAGAGATTTTTATAATTATAAAGTAACTTGCATAGTTTGTACTTTTAATACAGATGTTAGAGCAAGTTATATTATGGGAATACAGTTATGAACAGTTTTTCTAATGTTCAAGAAGCTAGTTTCAGAAAACTGGTATTAAATTCTATTGTTTTAATACGTTATGCTGCAAATAGGCACCAGTTAAATGATTTAGGTGGTATGATCCTAAAAGAAAAAAGATCAGTTTTACATCAGTGAAAATAATATACAAATGCATGAAAAACAGAAAAGAAACTGTTAACAATAATGTACTGATGTAAGACATTCCATGAATGTGTCAGTTCTAACAAAATATGAAGAAACTGAACCAATCTATAGGTACTTTAATATCATGCTCAGAAATTCTGTGGACAAGGCACAGGTTTAAGTGGATATATTTTATCTACAGAATACTGATCTGAAAGTGAAGCACAATCAATGCAAGGAGTTGCACAGAAGGATATGTTGAATGGAGCATAATTATGTGATGCAGGAAAAACTGTTAGAAGAAAAGCTAAAAATATTTGGGTAATAATGGAGTGAAAATGAAGGAAAATTATTTGAAAAATGTGTTAACAGTGACTTACAGGAAAAAAGCTTTAACAAGAAGTTGGAATGAGCAAAACTCACTAGTAATAAAATAAAAGTGTTATTTTTATTTCAAGGAACAAACAAAATAGGTTGTACCAAAGGTGTACTGTTTAAAACTGATTAAAAAACATTTTTCACTCGGCTAATGGTTAAAATATGTAGCATTACTCATACATTGGAATAACAAAGTGCAAAGAAAGAACAATGCATTGACAAAAAATAATTAAATAGAAGAGGTATCCAAAGTCATGTTGTGTGCATGGCATACTATGACCACAATTCAAAGTACGACATGATAGTATACTTAGTACCAGGATGATCTTAGAGCACAGACCTCACAACTTGTTTCAGTTAAAGGAGAGACTATAGGAAAGGAAACTCCATTACCCATACATAGATTCAATGTAGGGTCTAATGAGGTGAGATTACCTGCATCTCTTTTACCAGACTTCAGCGAATATTATTCTCACTTGCTAGAGTTTTATTACCGATATAGGAGTAGTAGTCAAAAACTGAAACTTATATAGTAAGATGCAAATCAGATAAACTTTTCCTGTACTTTGCAGGCACCAAATGACATGATTAAGGGTAGAATGTAAATGTATGTGCCAAGGTGACAATTGCACAATGTAGCAGATCTTATTTAGAAGAATGTGCAGGTCAGGTAGATTCTATTAAGAGGATACCATTAAGGCAGAACTTATGTAGCCTGAGGATAAACGAGTGCCTTTACTATCGCTATCCTGCACACCTGGTACAAATTGCTCAGAGATGCGATTGCCACGTGTATGTGTATGTGCATGTGCATATGCATGTGTGTGTGTGTGTGTGTGTGTGTGTGTGTGTGTGTGTGTGTGTGTGTGTGTGTTTATCCTGTGAGACAATCTAGCAAAAAAGCTTACTTTATGAAAAAATGTTCCTACTGTCCACACCAGCATACTGCCAAATAACAACCCCTCAGTATTTTAAAGCTCAAAATAATAAGTTTTTTTTTTTTTTACTTTTTTCCCTGTTACTTCTCATTTGATTATCAAGCCATTCTTCAATGAATGGACCATATCTATTGGTTTTCCATTATCAAGGTGAACGCAAACTGAATGCAACCATGTTTTTTTTATTATTTTCTGACCATAATCCTACCACTGAGAGCTGATGTGTAAGGTCACAGACATGCCTTCTACCTGATTTTTATGCTTTAGTTTATGCTTAAAGATGGTCGCAGAGCAGGCACTAATTGCAGAGGCAAACATATATTCCTGGCCAGTACGCTGCATGCCTTACATAAGTCTCCAATAGATGCTGTCATGACAACAGACTAGACTACCCCCCTCCCCCAATCAGGATGAGAATGCAGGTATCAGCTCCTCACTTCCACTTTCCTACTCCAACTCCTTCAGTACTCATTTCAATAGCAATGCCAGGTCATGTGTGCCAGAATCAGGAAGCTATCTCTTGGCGATAAAGCTGATCCCAACCATAACTTTTATTTTATAGCTTTAGTATAACTACTGTTACAAGACTTGTTAGCAATAATATAAGCTTAAGCACGGGATATATTTACCAGACGTTTAGACCTTGCTTAGTGACGTACTATGTCTTCATCCTATTGATCTGTGTAGCAATTAACATCTTACTATATTCAATAAAAGTTGCATTAAGAACACATACTTATGACCATGCTTATATACATATGTACTTACACACACACACACACACACACACACACACACACACACACACACACACACACACACACACTCACACTCACGCACACACACACACACACACACACACACACACACACACACACGCACACACACACACACACACACACACACACACACACACACACACACACACACACACACTCACACACACACACAACACACGCACACACATACACACACACACACACACACACACACACACACACACACACACACACACACACACACACACACACACACACACACACACACACACACACACACACACACACACACACACACACACTCGCTCACACACACACAGTATTACTGTTGATATGATGACATAGGTTGTAGGAACCTGAGGCACAAAACTATACAAATAGCTCTCACACTCTCATCACAATGTGTTTCATCATCCTGCTTGACTAGACTGGCAATTTATCTTAGCATCCTAGCTGTAGGGTTTGCATATACTAGTTAAATGCAGAGTAGTAGTGCTGTACTCTACATGTGTTATAGTCTAACCCCATCAAAGAGACACGCTCTGAAATGCGGCTCATACCTGCCTTCGGTTTCTAGTTAAAGCATAGTCATATAATTAGCCTTAGTATTTTAATCTGTTATGCATAAAATGCAATTCCACTGGAAAAGCTCATTTATGTTATCTGTAAGTTAAACAATGACCACATTGGTCTTTTGGTCAATATAACCATAAGATGTAATTAAAGAGCATTAGAGAAATAGAAAATTATAGTCCTCATCCATTACTCAAGATAGTATTATTATTTTTTTTTTAATTTGGGAAAACACATGCATTTCATCCTGCAAGCATAACATCGTAATGCTAATATGAAATTATGTCTGTTTATATTTTCGTTGCAATAGTAACAGCATGTTCTAATGTGAGGTGACCTACTTAAGCCACTGAATAAGAAGTAATGAAGATATACTTCAAATGCTGTATGCCTCTTTTCGCTGTGCTTAAATGGTGCCTCATTAAGGATGGCTGATCCAGACTAATAGACTGCTGGAGGTTGTCTCTGCAGGCATATCAGTGGCTTTTTACCAGGAATATACAGAGGACAAGTTTGCTATTACTCACAAATGCTTTGTTAAATCAAATAGGCTTTGCTGCTTGCTTTCTTAAGTTTTGTAACATTGCTATTTATCAGAAGCTGAGAAGTGGTGTTTAATATTACTGAATTCAGATCATGAGGGAGAACAAGGTTTATTTTCCAACAAAATTTCAGCACCGTAAATGCATTTGCTTGATTTACTGTTGCTGTACTACAAAGCTCTCATAAATTTATTACTTTTTTAGTAAGATGATGTTTAAGTTCTTTATAAATAACAGTGAAAAACTTATTTTGCGTGTGCCAGTATTCCTAGGGTCTAGAGTGAGCACAACAAGGACAAAGGAGTTTTAATACTAGCCTTCTATGATATCTGTAGGGTTCCCAGGTATGCGTGTGGTAACACTGCATTCTAAGCACAGGGAAGCACAGATGAGCTCTATTGGTAATCTGCTACTATATATGCATGGAACCAAGGTATATCAGCAATGATATAGAAAATGATGCAAAGGAAAGGATATTTTGAGGGTCATCAGGTATGTATGCAATATGATAGCATCTTAAGCACAAAAGATTTTTTTACAAAGCAGAAGACCGAGCAGCTAATGCAAGTTATTTTTTTCACAGATAGCAGATGTAAGTAACTTGTCAGGGGGTTCCTATCATGAAATTGAACAGGCTGAACAGCGAACAGCTTTAACATTGGAAATGACGTTCATCTATTTTTTTGTGAGATTGCGATACAGTGAAGATCGGAAAATTTGCCTTTTCCTCACTGTAGTGTGATCTTGGAGTTGGTATATATAATTAGCAACTTTGAGGTATGGCATTTTTGATGTTTAAGCCGTTCGCTCTCCAGTCTTTTCGATCTCGTAATACAGACCCCTTGTCAGGTACATTCTGCCTTGCTTAGTGAATATCACATGTAAGGTATCTCCTTCCTTGGTGGATAGCATGTGTAAGGTACCTCCTTGTTGGGTAGATATCACATGTAAGGTACTAAGTGGCCTTTTATTTGTCTGCAATGCATGCCAAAGTCTGTATCAGGTAGGTTCACATGGCAATGCTCACAGACATGCTAATGTGGTTACTTGTAGGCAGTAAAAGCAATGTCACAATCAATTTTTGAGTTTACATTTGTTAACCAGGTAAGTGCACATGTCCAGGGACCCTTTTCAGCCACATCCCAGGCCAAATAGGCAGTAAATCCACAATACAGTAATCATCAGACAGGATAGAGTAATACACATTACATCATAAAATCATAATGCATAAAACAGCAGAATATAAAACAGCATATAGAATATAGAATATTGTACAAAAAAAGCAATGACATGCAAAAATGAGCATGTAACAGTAATATAAAAATAATATGAAGTATGGTATACTGGTACAGTAGAAGCAAGCATATAAGGGAGGCTTATAACTGATAATGAAACTGAAGATATAGAGTAGGAAAAAGGGGAATAATAAAAATAAACAAAACGATAAAACAAAACCATAATCCTAAAAGCTAATATGTCACTGTTCCTTGTTTCCAGAACCACATGTTCAAGCTGTCACAGTGCTTGGTTAGACAGATTCATCATATTATGAAAAGAGTATAAAAGAGGCAGTTACACTTAACAATGAGTAACTCCACACTAACAAAAAAAAAATACTGGAGGTTTACTGGAGGAGTGTACACTACATGTGTACAGTAGAACAAACTAAAATCGGTTTAGATCATATAGACGGATAATACAGTAAACTGTACAACTAAACAGGGACCCCAAAAGTTAAAAAAAACTCTCATAAATTTGTGAGAGCCTGCTTGACCCACAAGTGCCATTTCATCACTTGATGTATTTTATGAGGCACTTTTGAGTTTTTTTCCCCAACAGAAATGGTGGTGGTGTCATATGGATGGAAAATCATTTTCATTACTCCTCTAAGAGAGCAGATTTGGCCACTTCTGCTTCTGTGGTCTTTCCTCTGTATGGCCTTCTTGCACGGTGGAGGGGGGGGGGTCAGTTTAATCTATGCTGCCAGGTTGTTAGCAGTCCAAGCAGATGTCCTTCCCCTTTGCTATTATGTGATTCAGACAATATGTTAAGTTTTAGTAAGGAGACCTCAGAGTACAGGAGATATTGGATACCAAATATCAGATACTGTCAGATTGGTTAACCCATAATGTACCCAAAGAGGATGTAACACTGGACACTAAAGCACCCCAAAATGTACTGCAGTATGATATTTGAAGGCATCTTATGAAAGTGTCAGTGGTTGGGTCCCCTTCAAAACATCTAAAACCCATAACATCTAATTTCATAACGTTGAGACCAGAACATCTAAAACCCAAAACATCTAAAACCCATAGCATTGAATTTCATAATATCTAACCATGCAAATCACATGAAAATAGCATCCTCTCCACATATAATGACACCAAACTACCAAACACACTTTTTACTACGTTTCTGAAGGGGGGCTTGATACAGTCGGGTTAGGAAATTAACTTTTTCCCACTGTAGTGCAATCTTGGAGTTGGTATATTTAATTTACAGGGGGTGTGGGGGGTGGAGCCCCCCACATGGGGGATGCAGGAGGGCTTGCCCCCCTGCAGAAATGTAGTAAAAAATGTGTTTGGTAGTTTGGTGTCGTTATATGTGGAGGGGATGTTATTTTCTTGTGATTTGCAGTGTTAGGATGTTATGAAATTCGATGTTATGGGTTTTAGATGTTTTGGGTTTTAGATGTTCTGGTCTCAATGTTATGAAATTAGATGTTATCAGTTTTAGATGCTTCAAAGTAGACCCCAGTGGTTCTGTAAGGAAGTGTTTTTATGATTATGATTAAGTTGAACTGTACTTGCAGTTTAGTTATATAAGACATTTGTATATGCAAACCTACAATTGCAGTTTGTTTTTTATTTGTTTTTTTGTTTAGAAAAACGTATTTTATAAACACTGACATTCTGGTGGCCTTGGAGCCTAACTGTATCCAATAGTGAATAATGACTCAATTCTAAACATTTAGGCATTTGCATGAAAGGTGGAGTAACTTTAATGGGTGGGCCAGTTTTTTTTTTTATATTTATAAAATGCTAAAAGACTTATAACTTGTGCTGTTAATGGGATGGGTGTGTGTATGGATGTGTGTGATGTGTGATATGCAGCCTTTTGTAAAGATGTGTTGATGTTGGTGGTGGTGCAGTGATTTGTTTTTAAATTATATGACCTGGAGAAAAGGATCAAAGTGACACTTTCACTTACTATCATTCAGCAACACTTTGCTATGCAGTTAAAATCAAAGTATTACAAACAATGCTCAGATTGTGCTGCACTCATAGAAGTCAATGCGGCTACTTTAAGTGGCTGATATACTGGAGCTGAACAGGTACAACCAAAGAGAAGAAGAGCTAGCCCTGTAAAACATGTAAGTCAAAATAAAATAATGGCATCCTTCTGATGATAACATAGGACACCCGCTACATGTACCTAAACCAATACCAAGCTCAAAAACCTGTCTTAGTTATTTATTTAGTCCATTGTTTTAAATAATTTGCTTTGTGAACATTCATTCTGGTTTAATCATTGTTTTTGTATTATCTGCATATTTAAAGTGACATATAATTGATTCATACATTTTTGATATTTTTTCTTTGATTTTGTGATCCAGACTACTTAATATATGATGTTCTAACAGAAATTGCTGCAGTATGAGTAGTGTCAAACCTTTTCTCCAATTGTAACATTTATGGGGTACAAGCTTGTTATTTTGTCTTTTTTGTGCATTTACATAACAGACAGGTTTTGACCTCTTTGGTGAAAAGATGTTTTTAATTCTGTGAGAATGATCTTTGCAGATAATGTATTCTGTGGATTTAGACAAGATACATAACAAATTTGCAATGCAATGACACAGAATGCTTCTTTGGATATCCTTCTAAACAGATCCAAAAAAGTTTCTGATTTATCTCTGCTTAGACAGTGTATGAAGCTCCCAGAATATGAGACCATGCTCCATGCCTAAAGAAGTTTATATCACACATATATCTAACTTAATATATCCAACTTAATATCATTGAGGGAATATGTTTAAAGATAGATAAGATTGTAATAATAATGTAAGAAAGAAATTATTAAAACATATTTCACTTGAGGGTAAAGACACAGTTTGCTTATTCTGCATGGCCCTTTGTCATTTAAAGACAGACTATAGCTGGGCAGAGTATTATTCTTCATGAATTATTCAGGATTTATGCCTTTTTGATAGGAATAAAAGCAAGATTATCTGTGCTGTTTGCAGATATGAAATCTTGACATGTCAGCTACTACTATATTCAACACAAACGCTGTTTTTACTTCTGCCAGAAGTGATTTTAATCTGCCTTCCTTAGCAAAGACTTTACAGTGCATTGCTATTTGTAATATTAGTTTGATTCCTAGTACTTACAAAGTGAAAAGATCAACTGCAATGTAACCAGAACTTTTTAATTCTTCATTTAAAATGTTGGAGCATGAGCTGCCACAAAAGTAACACATGCATGCAATGTTGACGCCAGTTTGCCTAACAATCGCTCTGGTTGTTGCTCACCTAGGGACAACTGGGAGATTGGGTAACAGAATGATTGTTTAGAATGACCAGAGAAAACATTTCAGTTTCCTGAAGTTGAAATGATGGGAATGAAATCATGATTATATATATTATATATACTATATATTATTTTGCCATACGTATACCGTTACTATTGAATCTGCATATAAGGTATGAAACAGAATATATTAAAATGTTGTAAAGTACAAATAACTAGTAATTGTTAGCGCAGAATGTTGGCTTGTAGGACATCAGCAATTGATCATTACAGAGTAATGGTGCAAAGTACTTTGAGTGATATTAATTGCCATTTTCATTTGGATTGCCACAGAGGAGGAAGTAAATTGCCATGCATACATGGATATCTTATGTAGTACATGAATAACATTTTGCAATATACATTATAGTTTTAGAATACAAAGAATGAGGATATTAAAATGACTGAAGAATGCAAAATGTAATGTTGAAGGCATTTTCAGTGTGGACAGAATATGCTTCAAGGGGTCTACTTCAAATCATTGAAGTTTCAGAACATTGAACATCATATGGTCAAAGACCAGATGATCGAAGTTTTGAAACATGGAGATAGCCGTACAGCACAGAACGGGAAATTTATTGTTTTCCTCGCTATAGTGCAATCTCGGACTTGGTATATTTACGTAGCAGTGGGTGTGGGTGGTGCATAGGAGCTTGCCTCCTGCAAAAACATAAAAGAAGACTTTTTTTTTTAAAGTTTTAAGTTTCCTGTTCAATGTTTCAGAACCTCAATCCTCTGGTCTTATCACATATATGAATGAGTTAATTCTGACCATAAAGACATTCATTATCAAATAGTTCATGTTTTATAGGTAGTACACTTCAGCAATTCAACATAATTGTTTTTCTTAAGTGCTCAGGTTACAGGAAAAGCTTGTTAAAGGTTGTTACATTACTGTGACTGAAGTTAAGTACATGGCATTTGAAAAGAGATAATATCTAACTTCCCTTAAAATAAAGCAAGACACATAGATATGACAAAAAGAAAAAACTATGCAAACCATAGTGATATGTAAATTTTATTTAATTAATTGCAGCAACATTCCTGTTACTATTAAAACTTAAGGAAACTATGCTTTATTTCATTTTAGTCATTGTATTGTACTGTTCACCCTTCAGTTGTTGCAATACTGGAAGTATCTGCAAATATTCAAGAACAATGGAAGAAAAGCATTGAGTAGATCACATGACACTCTAAATATAAACACTACTACTATCAACATTTAAGAAAATGTAATATATGTATGTAGGCACAGATGTGGTATTTTGCAGCTTTGCAACAGTAAAGAAATTATAATTAAAATATAAATATAAACATAAAAATGCACACACACACACACACACACACACACACACACACACACACACACACACACACACACACACACACACACACACACACACACACACACACACATATATATATATAGATATATATACACACACTTTAATTATAATATGATTATGTATATAAATGTATATGTATATGTATACATATGGGTCTACTTCATAGGATAGAAATTTCAAAATATCGAACCTCTGATCATCAAAGACCAGAGAATCAAAGTTCTGAAATATCAAACCTACGAAAAAAATTCTAAAACGTGAAAACTTATTTCACATTTTTGCAGGGGGGGAGCCCTCCTGGACCCCCACACTCCTGCTGCTTAAATATACCAACTATGAGTTGGCACACAGTGAAGAGAATGGCAAAGTTCCTGTTCTGCACTGTATGGTGATCTCCATTCACAAGGTTTGATATTTCAAAACTTCGATCCTTTGGTCTTCGATGATCAGAGATTCAGTGTTCTGAGATTTCAATCCCATGAAGGGGATCCGTATCTATATCTCTATATATATATATATATATATATATATATATATATATATATATATATATTAGAATGATTGATATATGGCACATAATAAGTATGATAAAATGTAATTAAAGTGCTTGTATTAGTTTTGTAAAAATTATTACAGTATCAAACAAATGTCAGGACAACATTCAGTGGAGCAGCTTCTGGAAATAAATAAGCTGTCCTCCACAAAGTTGCTGTGAAATGTGTAATTTATTCTACTCTTGCTGCATGTTAGTCTATTATGCATTAGTGCTTTAAGATATTGACAACTGCCACCCAATTGTACTGTGGTCTTGTATTCTCACAGGTGAAGTATCCCACCCTTTTTTTACTTCTGCTGTGCCAAGTACAGTCTGGAAACAGTGGTCTATCCTCCCTCAATCCCTACAACAAAGTATCCTATGAGGCAACAAGCCTTCTGCCTGAGTTCACTACATCACTAACAGTGTACCACCATATTTGCTGCTCTAAGTAATTGCTAATGTTCTGGCCACCAGGAGAAAATATCTCCCCTTACAGCCATATGTACAGCTCAGGACTGCATACTTCACTCTCAGCAACTTCACTTCTGCTACTGTATTGGTATCTTTGTTTGTCATAGCGTTTCACTCTGGACCCTCTTTTACTCTGCTTTCACATTAGGAGGACTGGGATTATTCATCTATTGGAAGTAGGTATTTACCTGGTCTATCTATCTATCTCATTTGGGAAACACACAAAAGGGCTCTAAGTGTAGTCATTTATTGGCTAGATGGCTTAGTAGTCAGTTTTCTGTATTTCCAGTGCTGGTATAAATGTGGCACATTTGCACAGAGCTGCTAACTATGCCAGTGCCATGTACAGATGCAAACATCTGTAAAAATTGCTTATTTTCATTGCACTGTGAATGTTTACTGTGCTATTTACCTTATTATAGACTATTACTGCTTAGGGTACATGTTGTTTGGTGCTGGGCAATGTTGCTAGTTAACCTAGCTGTAGATTATACCAAGTAAGCACCCTTCCCCCAGCCAGTTGCAAACACCCTCCACTTCTACCCTTTCAAGTACACATTTGGGCCTGCAACCATGCATGGGAACTTTCCTGCTATCTCTGCATCCAGCTTGGTGGATATGAGCATCCTGGGGTAATGTAACAATTGCATTATTTACACTGACAAACACTTAATTCTTGAACAGACAGATACTGTATGTTTGAGATGTAGTTATGTATTTGACAATGGAGGGTAAACGTTCCCATATTGACACAAAAAGCAACATGCAGGTTGTCAGTGACTCACACACATTACTCACTGCACCAGAAAAGGACCACACAGATAGACTTGTATAAGTGGAGGTGGTCACATGTAACTTACCCAAACATCAAAGGCCTCTCAGGTGCAGTCCTCAGAAACTCCACATGCACACAAAAACAAGACAGTTCTAATCACAACACAGAAAGCCATAGACCTTAGAGTGACAGCGCCTCAGTTCAGGCTCTTCCTTCTTTAAGATTTTAAGCCTGGATCTTGATTTTTACTGTACGTTTTAACTCTATTTTTCACTTTCTCAACATTTTATTATCTTATAGTTACTAGCATTCAGCTGCGTACCCACTTGTGACTCTTACTGGTAGTATATACACATTGCTTGGCTACTTTGGTAGCCCATTTTGCTCTCTCCCACCCCCGTATGCAACCACCCCTGAAACCAAATAATACTTCACTTCATTCACCTTTCACCCCAACCATGACCACTCCAAGAGGTAGTAGATTCACTCATTATTAACTCAGACACCCATATCTTAATTATCATAAGTAAAACCCAGGGCCACGGCAGCAAAACACATGCATACTACCATTCATTCTTCCTCAAACATTCAGTGTAGTGCTGCAATGCAAAATAACTGGCATCACTGATGTTTGAAATAGACTCTAAAGATTATAGCTGCATATCAGCAGCAACAGCCCTGGATAACATGAACACCTTCTTATATTGTGTATATCAGCTAAACAATAAGCCCAGGTAAAATAATTAATGATATATATCTATGTGTTCTTTCATAGCAAACTGCCTGCACATCTAATGCCAACACCCCTGAGCTATAAAGCAGTACTTACTATAACCATACAAACAACAGCATTTAACATGAACAGACTCAGCCTGTACATACTCAAGGCAAAAACAGCAATCTTGCACTTGCCATTCAATCACACATTAAACCCACCATTCCAATCCCCTCCTGAATGCTTTGATGACTCTTCCAACAAATTCATAAGTAAAGCTGACAACAGCTGTTCTGTCCCCAGTACCCACCTTCATCCATTCCATTAGTAATCCTACCCCCTCTGTAGCATATCAGAAATTAGAAAGAATTCCACATTGGCCAAGGTTCCTCTAAATTGTAACCTATCATATACTTTTTTTGCATTGCTTGCCCCTACTGCCTGTCACTCATCATTTCCCTCCTGGATAATCAGTCCATCTGGTCCTCATCACATGGGCGATAGTCAAACCAGAGGGCCCATCAGTTAACAAGGGTGGTTTGAGGATTTTTTCAAATTTTTCCACAGTCCTAATTGCAGACAAAGGTTAAGATACTTGGGAAAGCCATGCAAATGTTGTTTGCAAAGGACATCCTCTCACTTCCACAAGTGGTGTTCCCTTCAAGCAACCCTATGCCTCTACTGTTCTTACAGCAAAACAGTGGCTATCCCAGTCTCCAGCAGGGAAATTACAATGGCCAGTGTGTCTCCAAATGCAGGCAAAATACTTTTATCATTGGAAGAGGCAAAAAGGCCACACTCATTCACTCCTCCCCCTCCTTGCCAAGGACATCGGGAGGCATACTCACTGTACACACTTCAGTATAGTATTTGTGGAGTGGGTGTAGACTCTGACAAGCACTAGGACCCAGTAGATAAAAAATAAAACTCAAGAATATAAATAAAATCAAATGATAACAGCACATGCAAATGCCATAATTAAGACTGCATAGTAATTTGCAGCTGATCAAGCATTTGCATGCTTAGAATTTTTTTTTTAGTTAATGAGTGATAATTGCCCAGTTAGCACAGACCCTTAGGTAGGGAGAAAGGTATAAAATTCAACCAATCTCAAGGTCCTTTGATATGGCTTTCCTTTCAACTGCAGTTTTGCAGGTGGGCATAGGCACTGGAACCATATGGCAAGGGGGTGGGTGCAACATTAAACTAATACTTGAAAGTGCCCTACCTGGCTTAAAAATACACATTAAAATAAAAATATACCAAATGCCCTTCCCTCTGCATCCTATTTTCTGACTAATGTAGACCATTGCTGTTTATCACAAAGTAAAAAAAAGATGTCATTTACCTACTAATTCCATTTTTGGAGATAGTATCAAACCTGCTATAGTTTATAGGCTTCAGTGACTCACTGTAAAAGTATAAGATCCATCAAAGGAAAGGGTAAAAACGCAAGGTAAAATCGGGGACTCCTGAAAGTATATCTCTAAAATGTTTTATTTTGCCTGGGAGAAAAACAATGTTATTATTAAAATATCAGAATGCTACACATTTTTCTGAATCCCCTTTAAAGTTTAACTTTCTAGAGCTTTCCTCTCACCTGTCATCATGTTAGATTAGCCGCACAGCCGGAATTGCATGACAGCAAAAGAACCGGGACTAAAACTGGAACCGCAACTGCTAACTTGTTTGCTCAAGGATTCTCCACTTCTTTGCTCAGGAATTCTAGAGAAAGCTTAAAAATAATGGTGGTACAAATGACCAAAAATCAGGACAAATTTATAAACTTAGAAAGTTGCAAGAATAAGCAGGTTTTATATTAGTATGCTTTATTTCTGAATGATATAAAGTCTGAAACTTGAATGAGTGTCATTTGGAGACTGTAATCTTTAGTGATTTGACAGAAGACCACATTTTTTGAGGAATAAAGCAAAAGGTGTAAGGCAAAAATCTTCGACATTCTGGAAAATTCTGGACAGTTGTGAGGTGTGCCTGTATGCTGAGAGAACAAGGAAACAGTCTGTGATTGCCTGTTACTGAAAAGGAAGTGCATGTTCTCATAATGCCAGTTGTGACACCATATCGTGTTGGTGACTTCTGAGAAAAGTGGTAACAATTTATTGTTTGATCTGTAATTCTGGACCCATCATACCATAGTCAATAATAATCTAACAAATAGGTAAGTAAATATATTGGACTTATTTTTGAGGTCATACATATCTATAGGCAATTACCGAAATAGAATGGGATTCAGAAATACACAGATGATATTTTATTTCTTCACTTCTGATCCTGGATTGTGGTCGGTAACAGTTAATTTACATCCTTAAATAAATTAATAAAGAAAACAATGGTCATAAAACTTAAAAAGTGTGTCCCCCTCACAGTTTTAGGCTTTGGCAATAAACTCCTATATAGTAATGTTCTGTTTTTTTTGTTTTTTGTTTTTTTTTGTAAAGCAGGTCATTTGCTTCAGTTAATTATTTTTTTAAAGAACTGCAGTTTGAGAAAGTGGAACTAATCAAATTTGAAACACCTTGGTTTCCTTGCTACAGCTGGTGGATTGCACGCTTATTTTTTTACTTTGTCAGAGTTTTTTTTCCTAAGTAGTCATTACTTTTAGCTACCTGGCCACAGCTGCATTCATCTGCACAATGTGGTATAGTTTAATAACTAGTATTTAGCCATGTGCCTTTCTTTTCTCTAATATTGTTGTAGGACTTGTGTATGTTTCAGTGGTCTGGGGCATGATCTTCCCTTAGCATCTTTTCACCCTTCCTGCAGCTGCCCTTCAAAGCATGTATCAATTGCTTGGAGGCTACCTTTGCATTCCATTCATCATGGCTTTTCAGGAAAGTCTGACAGCATGGTTCTGGCAGTAGCTTAGGGAAAGAAAAACGTTGAACAAAACAGAGCTGACAGAAGACAACAGTGCGTCAGTGAAGGAAAACTAGCTTGCAAACTGCTGGGAGAAGCCAAACAAATGGCCAAAGGAATAAGTAAGAAATAGTTTCTTGAGCAAGACAGAAAATATCAGTTGTTCCACCCTTGAGCAAAAAAAAGTTGAGAACTAAGGTAGCGGTTCCCTGTAGAACTGGCCAAACAGTGCCTATTGAAATATTAGTGGAATATTTAAAATTCCCCTTTATTTTGGGATTTGTGCCTGATTCATGAACAAACAAGCTGATAGCTATGGTGGAGGTTCTCTGTAGCAGCCACCTGAAGCAGCTCATACATTTGAAGGAGTTGCAAGACAGTAGAGTCAAAAGACTGCATTCACCTTGCCTGTGAATGAACACCTGTAGGTTTTGCCTCTTACTTGGGAAGGGCAAAATCAGGTCATTACAGGAACAAATTTATGGGATTGCATCCAATCATCCTGGATACATTTTTAAGGATGTTATGGAGTCACATTGTTTAACTTGCAGAGAAAGTCTGCTGCAGAGATGAGGTAGGCACATGGCAATAAATTTATCCCTCCATTAATTTTTCTTTATCTGTTGTGGAAGGTCTAGATCTGGTGCTGTGTTGGTGGAATTATTTGATTTTCTGAGATTCAGGAGGGTATACTGTATTTTTGGTCTTACAATGTATCTTCACCACATGCTCCTTTATGATGATACTGAGTGCAAGATATATTGACAGACAAGGAATAGCATTCTCTGGGGTAAAGTTTGCCCTGAATTTGTCTGCTGCTGTGTTAGCTGGTCATATTGATAGTGTCATTCTGAATTAGTTCCAGACACTGCTGGGTGTTGTTTATTGGTTTTCTAATGAAGTTGCAGAAGGAATTATGGTTATCCTTTGCTTCAGAGGTTAATTTAAGTTTGTGTTAAAATTTACATTCCATACAATTCCATATTGAAAGGGTCTAACACACATTAATTCTTATGATTTTTAAATAAATAATCATGGGTAGTAATACTGAATCATATCAGTTCATCCAAAAGAATTTCTTGAGTATGACGAAACAGTTATTTGCCATGTTCTTTTCTACTTAGTTGAAATTTACTAAGGGTTCTATATTTTGCTCCACATTTTCAGAGGTAGTATTCCATATTTTGAAGATGGAAGGTTGGTAAATAAGGGAGGCAGTTGATGGAAGAAAGCGCAATGCAGGATAAAACTGATCACATCAAAGTGATCATTGCTGTGAGTTGTAAGGGGAGGTGGGTCAGAACTTACTGTCTGAAAGTTCCAGGCTGAAATATATTACTGTGATTGTTTGTTCTTTCATTTTTTATTCTGGCAGAACAGATACTACCCACAGCAAAATATATTTATATTGATTTTTTCATTTATTTTTATGACCATCTACAATGGGTTGCCCTATAGCAGCAAATGGAAATAAATTACTGCAACTTTTTATGTTTTTTTATCATCTCAATGAAATATCAGAAGTATAAACAACTACTGTCAAAGGTACAGGGTTTGATTATTTCCACCATCTATTGTGCAAGTCTCACGTGGCTAGACAGTGCACTAGGGTCACCAGTGAAATAGGACACTTGCGCCTAGTGGGATAACCTGGTTAACTGATGTATAAAATAGAAATAAATGGGGGCATCATTTTTTGATGATGGGTAGTATTCAAAAATAAACAGCAGTTACAATATCACTTCTGAATGATAAGTCATGTGGTTTGTTTGGGGTGAATAGTATCTGTCAAAAAGCAACATGAACGTTACATTTGTGATTTCTTCACAGTCAGACACAGAAGTGGCACAGTCTTCATTATGACTATGTACATTTTTGTACCCAAAGGTCTTATTAGCACTCCCTAAATTTTTTATTGTGAACTGCTTTTAAGGAACTGACACATGATCTCTTGCATTTAAGAGGTATTGTTTTGTCATAATTTGGCTCTGTGGTAAAAGGAGGAGGAATTCCTCTTTTCCTTAAGAGATTCAAGATTCTGGATCTGAGTAGGAATATGTACGGATGGTTACATTTGTTCCCACAGATTTCCAATTCAAACCCAGAAGAGAGCTCAATGATTCTGCCAGTGGGGGTTAATTTTCTGTGAGACTATTGTAGATTGTGCCAGTATTTACAGTAGGAGAACACTGACATTTCTCATTCCATCATAAAATACTATGAGTTGTTACAAAAGGACTTTCCAGAACCTATACCCATTCCTCGCATTCTGACTTCTTTAGAGGATGTGTTTTTTTCCTGATAGTCAGACAGCTGCCCCTAAAAAGCCAGATATGATGTATAAAGTTCATTGGCCTTTTTAATTGTATAAATTATTCCCAAATCTGGCCCAGCAGCTATAGCTTTTGTTGATTCTACTGCTGCTAAGCACTTAATTAATTCCAATCCTACTCTTTCTGATAAGGATGAGAAAAAAGTGTATACTATTACAACTTTGATTTTTAAAACTTTGAATTGTCAGGAATATATGTTAAAACTTGTTTTAACAAATTATGAAATTATGAGGAATGTTTTATGTGCAGTTTATTCTTGTGAGGAAAAATGCTTTAAATAACTTAAGTTTCTTCTACTGCACAGGTCACTACTCATTGTTTGCAGTGTGCATGACTCTGTTGATGCTTCTTCCAGGACTATGGCCACTGGTACTGTTTTAAGGAGGTTTGCATGGCTGCATTCTCAGAATCTCCCTGATAATGTTAAAAATGAAATGTTAAATTCTCCCTTAGATAGAAGATTAGTCATTGGCTGCTCTGCTACAGAGATGACCAAAAATGTGAGGAGATGGGCAAGCTAATCCAGGGAATCTCTAAGATTTTTCAGCCCTCCTTTAACAAATTGTCCTAGGGATTTTTTTTTTTATCTCCTCATTCATTTTTGTTAAAAACTGATTAAACAATCTCAACAACATTCAGGTAAACAGACATTTAAAAAGAAATGGCAAAGGGGTCCCAAAGAGAAGTCTTGAATTTCCCAAAATCAAGGATGGTCCGGCAGGTCTGGTTCAAGACACTTTGTGACCCTCTCCCATCCTGGCCCCTATTTTTCTTTCAGAAAGTCTGAATGTCCATTTGCTTGTTTGGAAAATGGTTGTTTCAGGCAAATTGGTTCTAAAAATCATTCATCAAGGTCACAGATGGCAGTGGGAGGAAATTCCTGCTTTCCAGGGGGTCTTTCCTCTTCCCCTATATCAGACTCTTCTGTTTCCGCTTGTTCTTCATCACATCCTTATTCATCCAGACCTTAAATGGTTCATAAGATTTTGTGTGTCTAGATAACATTATCAGTTTTCTGCCATACCCTTTGGACAATCCACTGCACCAAGAGTGTTCATAAAGTGTCTAGCTCCAGTTATAGCTAGTTACAGGCTACAGGGTATCTACATTTTTCCATATTAAGACAGTTTGCCTATTTTTGCAGTGTCTTTTCATGGTATCAGTCTTTTTCAGTGTGTCAGGAATCTCTGTCAGCTGAGAGATCTCCTACACAAGCTGGTATTCCAAGAGAACATACAAAAGTCTTTCTTCACTCCCTCACACAGGATTGGGTTCCTGGGATGTCAACTAGACACCTCAGTTCAAAGAGCTTTTCTTCCACCAGAAAAAAATATATCTTTATTTAGATCTATTTTTAAGGTTTTCCACTCAAACACTGGGGTATAGCTCCACTGGGATGAAGTCTGCAAACATTTAAATGAGAATGTATTTTGTTTTTCAGCCCTTGAGATGCACTTTTTGAAATGAAATATTCATGCTGCTTTATCCTGGCATATGGCTGCCAGTGTTCCATTCAGAGAGCAGTGTTGTGAAAGGGGAATGGCTTCATCAGCAGTTTAAGGGAGTGGGTGGACAGCAATGTATTGGTGTGGATGTGGCTTGCTGGGGGGGAGGGCAGCAGCTGAGAGCTGCGAGTACAAATCTGAAAATTCTGGCTACACCCCTGCTCCTTGCCTAGCTCTTCCAGTGCCACATATTGAACCTGTCACCTGGGCCACAGGTAGGGTTCCACTGCACCAGGCTTACCTAGCCTATTTTTGTTATTGCACCAAGGAAATATAGAATTCAACATTAAATGAAAACACACTTTAGAAACTACAAAGCTGCTTACACAAATACAATTAAATGTCTCATGAATGGTGGGCGTATTACATTAATTTGGAATAAATACACACCTTCCCAGACCTCCACTCCCCCAACATGGTAGGTAACACAGTGTTAGATAAAAGGCAGTATCATACCATTGTATTTCACATTGCTTTCTAAAAATCCCTCTTAAATAATACACCAAAAAGTAGAATAATTACTCTATCAAAATCTCTCACATGCAAAACAAATTATACTCACAAGATACAGAAATATCCAGACAGCTTTATATCTTTCGCCTACCTATTACTCCCCTCTTTAAACAAAGGTACAACCTCTAATCAACATTATAACAAAAAAGTTCTTATATCCAAGCTATCTCTTATCATGGGAGACTTCATCTTAAACCTACTCAATAACAACAAACACAACCTAATGCAATTGCTTACTGACTTCAGCTTAATCCAGATAATTTCAGATCCTACAAGACCAAGCACCATATCTAACAATGAATTCCTTCTAGATCAGATGATAACAAATATCTGTATCAAGATTACCTCTTCAGCAGTGCTTATCCCACCGTCACCCCCATCAGTGACCACTTCTTGTAGCATTCACAGTCAACAACCCAACAGAGTATCTCCTAATTTAGTAAATGCCCAACCAAAATCTAAAAATAACTTTCTAAAATTGGATAAAAGCCTATCACAAACTGACTGGACACAAGTCTTGTCACCCCAAGATACAGAATCAGCAGCCCTTATACTTACAGCTACCTTGATAATAATAATAATACAGAAAACATGCTTTCTCTTACCCTCACAACTACTCTCTAATATATCATACTGTATTCCATGATATCTCAGCTCCATAAATCAAATCAAATTAAAGACATAGCTAAAGAATTAAACATCCTGCTATAAGTAAGAAATGAGGCCTGGAACATTTGAAAGGAAAGCAACTCAATAAAATCATAAGAAAGATGCATTACCTTCAGTAACCTTGCAAAAAAAAGCAGTTGGAGACGCAGAGTAATATATCTCATCATCCAGCATCACCAAACCTGTCTGTTCAGTTTGCCAAAAATTCTGGGACCAAATAAAACAAATTATTAGCCGTGAAAAGAAAAATAATCTCTGCAAAAATACATATTTAACAAAGGACCACTGGACTGATAAGACTTTCTACTAGTGTTCAGCCAACTTCCCACTCCCACCCCCACATTTTCCCCCTCCTGACTTCTCCCCACTATTATACTAAAAAACAGTCACAGCAAAAGATACCACTAACATATTCAACAAGATACCCGATGCTAGACCCTCTCTTTGGACAGATGGCCTACTGCCCTGGGTTGTAATGACACTTTCACTACATTTAATTGACTCTGTTAAAATACGTTGCCTTAGCTTCCATCAAAATACCTTTCCTAAAATATGGAAAGATGCCATAATTCAACCAGTTCTAAAAACAATCCCACAAAGAAACTTAGGCCCATATTTATACTTCTTACAGTTGGGAAATACTTGAAAAACATGATTACAGCCAGCCCTTTCCATACATTTCTACTGAAGGTCTGCTGTCCAGAAGCCAGCATGGATTCTGGTCAACCATAGTACTGTGACAACTATTTAGACTCTGATGACATACTAATGGGAATGGACAAAGATCAAGTTATTGGAGTTATGTTAATTAATCTTACAAAAGTATTTGATATTGTGGACCATTAAGACTTCCACAAATACATGCTAGTTCATGCAGTTAGTGGCAAAACCTCCTAGTCATTCAATAACTGCCTTTCCCATTACACCTTTAATGTTAACCTAGGTTCCTCCACCTCCTCTTCTTTATCCATCTTCACAGGTGTCCCCCAAATATTTGGTCTGTCTAAATTGCATTTTCCCCATTTATATTAAACTCCTCTCAGACAGTACATCTAGGTATTACATGTTGTAGAATGTATTTTGATTGGTTGCTTTGCGGGTTATGTTATTTTGATTGGGTTTTTGGTATTGAATGTTCTGACTGGCTGGCTGATGATTTTACTCATGGTAAGTATCTTTAAATATCTGTGATTTTTATGCTGGGCTTGATTCTGATGAAGTCTTATGTTATAAACAAATGAAAGCACTTAATCTAATTTTTTTATTTTTCTAATAAAAGTATTCTACATGCTCCCAGTGGTGCCATTTTTGTCCCAGGTTTCAGTAGATTTTTTAGCTAAGTTTTTGGTTCCCGATTTGTAGTGTCTTCTCAGATAGTCCCCAACTTCTTATATTGTTTATGTGATTTTATGGTTCTCTATAGATCAGACTCCTCACATCATAATATTAAACCTCTATTACAAGACATTATAGCCTTTGCCAACTGGTTAAGCCCCAGAAAATGAATAATTAACCCAAATACTGTAAACTGAATGCCATGCTATTTAGTTCACATCCAAAACAAAAGACAGTCCCTTATGTCTTGATGATTCCTGACCACCACCAAAATCTCATTAAAACCACCACCTCTGTCAAATACATTGGACTAGACCAAAACTTAAACTTCCAACTACACATTCATAATATCAAAACTAAAACCGTTAGACTGTTTCTTTTGGCATGGAAGATTCTCACCTCTTATACTGCTCATGTGGAGAAGCAATAAGGAAGAGTAGCCTAATGGCACACTAGAACATACTCTTCCCTTTAAACCTTCAGCTTCAAAAAAAGAACCCTACCCACTGCAAACTCTGCAAATAAAAATATGTCAGCACATTCCTCTAGCAACAAAGACAGAATATCACTGCTAAGTTCTCATAAAAGCCAGCTGGTCCCCCCCCCCCCAAAAAAAAAGCAGATCTTCTTTTAGTCTCTCTCTCTTTCTGATTCAAGCTTCTAAACCAAAAGTCCTTGTTAAATCTCACTTCAGGATTCTCAATTGCAGAAAGAACATACAACTTTAGATGTCATCACTCATGAGCTTCTTCTCTATGCTGAGACTTGGGAAATGAGGTTTGGAAACAAACCAATTTGTCCAGGGACATTTTCAGGTGAAGTCAGATAAAATGGTAGCAGGAATTAAGAGGGTGGCAGGGTGAAGAAAGGGTTAATGGAAATGAGGGATGATTGGGAGAAAGTGAGTTAAGGGTAGAGAGGGGATTAAGGGGTTTAGGCAAGTGGAATTTGGGGAAGGAAACATTTTGGCGTGAGCTTGCTGAAGGCAATGTACACCCGTGATGACCTGTAGGTATGCCAGGAGAAAGGTAGACCTCTGGGTGCTGGTTTGTGGCAGATGGTCTGTATGTATGTATTTCTGTATTTATTTCTCTTCTCAAGAGTAGGGGATAGTCAGTATGTGTTGTTGTTTTATTCAGATTTAGGGCAGTGTTCATGGTTACTTAACTGTGTTGGCAGTTCATAGGTTCATAGCTTCATAGGTAGGTACTAAACTATCTGCCCTAAGGCATTTATAAGCCTAGCCAGAATGTGTTGGCTTTTGCTGACCCCTTAGATTAGTTCCCTGTGCCTCTCTCCTGCAGAGCCACTGAAGTGATCCCCGGGGTATAGGTTCATAGTTGAGGGGATTTGGTATTTGCACAGCTCAATCACTTGCTTGAAGGGGGAGGCTCAGGCCTTTTGAGGACAGCATCTCATTGAGTTTTCAGGCAGGGAAAGTGTGGTGGTTATACTTATTAATGTCTCTTTTAAAGGCTGGTAAGGTACGAACACTGGGATGGGTTTGCTGGACTGTTTTAAGCTGTGGAATAGTAGGAGAGGAGGTATTTTTTTTCATACTTTCTGTTTTGTGGATATCTTTTGTTTTATTGAGCTGGTTCGGGCTCATAACATGATGTTTTTCTGGCAGATCTTGCTGAATATTGAAAGACAGTCACATGAGAACAGACTTCATACCCCTCAGAAGTTCATGCTACTGCAGAGCCGGCAATTTTGTTGACTCGTTATGGTGGTAAGAATAATATTGAAGGTTTTTTTTTTCTTCCGCTTATCTCTGCTTGTGTCTCACAATTATTTTCAGTGTTGTAGCTAGTTACAAAAAGGTAATGTGACTGGCCACTGGCCTTATAGGAGTGGTATTCCTTATGTAGTTCCTTATGAAGGTTGGAGTCTTCTGACAAATCGCATGGTTGTTTGGAGGTTTGAACTCGCTGAATGGTGACATGTCGTGGGCTGCTTGGCATGAACTGTGGCTGGTCTATAACTTATTATGCTCACTATTATTAGTTTGGTTTCAGTTGGTTTTGGGTTTCACTGGTGGGGGCAGTCTATCGTGCCCATTTTGTGAGGATTTTTCTCAGTTGATGGGGCCAGTGGGTTTCGCAGGCTCTGAGCCTGTTTGTTGCTGGGTGTTGCTGCACCTGCCTGGTGGCTCATAGGCACAAGAGGAGCCATTATATTGCAACCATCTATATTTCGGGCAGATGCTAATGACTATTCTGGGACAATAGTTATTTCCTATATTTTAATGACTTGGTTGCAAAAGGTTATGACTGAGCTTCAGGACTGCACAAGTTCATATAGCCTTTAGAACTTCAGTGCTAACTGTTACTTATGTGCTCTGAAACCTACGCCTGTTTGTCACATCCTTGCTGAAGTTTTACATTATTAATTTGGCTATAATATCTAAGCGAATATCATCATGACCAGCAAGGCAAAATTTACTGTTTAACTGTTACAAGTTTCTGGAATACACAATTTCACATGTATTGATGGCATGCAAAATAGTAGTCTTTTCAGTGTTAGACTTCAAGGTTGTGGTTTTCTATTGTGGGGAAGGGCAGTGGTTCCTCTTGGAAGACTTCGTTGGTGGAGATGTTTTAGTTAGTCCTGGTGGTTAAGTGGTTTTGGTAGTTGTCAACTAAGCAGTACATCTTTCTTTTAGAGTCTCACGGGCAGGGGGTGTTCCGTACAGATGCAGTATAGCCTTGACTGTTGGGGGGGTGATGGTAAAAAATGTGTATGCGGCGTGCATTATTTCATGGACAGAGCCAACTTTAGGCTTAAGTGGGTGGTTCCTCATAAACGGATGCCTCTCACTCCATTCCCCATTACGCTCTTGGTAGTGAGCTTATATTAAAATAATATAAAAAACTGGTTTATCATCCTGTGGTGTTCATCAGATTTCCTGCTCTAGCAGTATGCGAGTTTTGTGTATTGAGGGTGCCATTAGGCAGTTTACCATCTGCAAAGCTCAAAGTCTTGGTTCTGGGGGGGAGCAGAACTAATATCGGATTGTGTGATGTATACATGCGACCACAAACCATGTGATGCACTAAGCACTGACAGATGACAGAGACGTTGCGGTAACTGTCATTCCCCCGGATTCAGCAAGCCCTGCACAGTGTGCAGGACTAGTGCAGGAGTTCCAGCAGGCAATATGTCTGCCATGCGATCTAGGAATAAGCTGTAGGGACTTGCACGGGCACTTCTGCACTAGTCCTGCATGGACTCAGCCTCTGTATGCAAATCACCCCATTTGCAGGTGAGATCCATGGAAATGAGGTGAATTTGTGATCCAGAAGGCTGGAAGCCAGCCATGCAGGACTAGTGTAATCAGCAGAAATGTACCCGGTCAGTAACCAAGGACATTTCTGCAAACTACAAAATGGAGCCATGGCAGCTCCAAATACAGGGTGGATAGTATGTAGAAAGCATGCCGATGGCCAAATATATAGCCATTGGCATGGAAAACAGTTGCAAAAATAAAAAAAAAAAAAATTTTTATTTTTTTTAGCCAATCTCGGCTGTTTATGCGTAGGGCAGCGGTACGCAAACAGGATCAGGCATAAAATAAAATAAAACCCCTAAAACAAGCATTCTAACCAAAATCACTATTTTGCCATTATACTCAATGGCAGGCAGAAGACAACATGGCTAGTGAATAGTGGTTGCTAAGGGGGAAGGCTCAGTTTTGGACCTGTAACTATGCATCAGCAGGCAATCCTATGCAAATGAGGGGAATGATATTGAATCCCAGATTTCCCCTGCATGCTAGCCAGCACCCAACAGTGTAAGAGCAGGAATACCACGGTGCAAGCCTAGGAGTTAGCTGACATCATAGGGGGGTGTGTCAGGCATACCGTAAGCAGATTGGAGCCCTGTGGCTCGGGTCTGCCTTAGCTTAGCAGAGCTAAGCAAGGGGGTGTGTCTGAGGCTGCCTAGCACTCTTTACATTGCCTAAGCAGGTGTGCATGCCACGCAATGGGTTTTAAAGGGAAAAAAAGTAAACCAGGAAATAGCAGCTCTGTGCACATTTGAGCACTGTGTTTGTGCTGTGCACCCCCAGGCTTAAACTGGAAGGCAATGGGAAGGGAAAGCAGCAGTAGGAAGGTAATCTAGGAGAACTAGCATAGCTGGCAGGTGAAATGTATCAGAATCAGCCAATTACACAGGCAGCAGAGCAGCCCAGCCCAAAACACCACTATGTTTTTGTTGATATTCTATGTCATATGAAACATCACCAACTAAATGAGTTTTTTCTGTGCAAAACCTATGATCAATGTAACCTTGTGTTTTATTGAACAAGTTGTACTAGTATTATGTTACTCAGTGATTGCTCTATTGGTATGAATGTTTGCACTGCTTATTTGTATTGGAGTAGATATTTAAATGACTTGCTCTCTACTTTTTACTAATTAATATCTACTCTCCCTGCTCTTATACCATTTATCTACATCTATCCCTAGACTCTCTTACCTCCTGTATGACCTTACTAACACTTTACTCCCCTGTAGAGAGCAATATTTCTGCCTTAACTCTCTACCCCCTTCCTGCATCTACTAGATTATCTAACACTTGTGTGTCTCTCTCCCTTACAGTTAACCGTCCTCGGGTGCTCCCCCCCCCCATCATCCAACTAAACAGGTTTTTCCCTCCTGCATAACCCAGGGGACTTCTATGAATTTCATCTGCTAGCCTGGCTTCACAGAAAGTTATCACAGTGAGGAATCCCAAATTCAGAACTTTACCAATGTATGTAGCTTAAGGCTAATTACTTGAATAAATTATTATTTTTTACCACCTATGTGTACTAGCCTGCCTTCCCGAGTGTGCATGTTAAGCAGCCTATCGCAGACCCTTGGCCACTTTTCCCCCCTCCAGTCCTGACTTAACCTTTTTTAGTATTATAGAATCTGCTCATGCTAATCCCATAGGTTGATATCTCCTTCAACCACTAGGTGGCAATATCTACCACTATAACTTTATGTAGCCGGACAACTTTTATTATCCTAAGGATTTTAATTTTGTTTTTTTTTCCCCATACTAAATACAGGTTGATTAGATAATTACTCCTTCCCTCTATCCCTAAACCTGTTTAAATACAAACTCCCATCATCCCAAAGCCCAGACCAACAGAAGGTTTCTAACTTACACTGAATACTTCTTGCCTGTTTGAACAGCAGTGGCTGATACTTTCTCAGCTGCACTCAGACCAACAGTAGGTTTGTAACTTACACTGAATACTTTCTTGCCTGTTGTTTGCACAGCAGTGGCTGATACTTTCTCAGCTACACTCACCTTTTTTGCTCTTACCCCACTCTGTTCACCCTGCGAGCTCACTCCGCTCCCCTACCCTACCCCCAATTCCCACCCACCACAGGGGTCCTACTCTTATACCATCTAATCACACCCCCTTCCCTGTTCCACCAATTTTAAACCCTTCACCATTGTTAATTAACTCCAATTCCCTCATTTCACTTACCTATCCCAATTTCCATAACCACACCCTCCACCTATTTCCTTCCACACTTAGCATATCTCCAAGCCTATGACAAGAACCTAAGAGCATACTCTTCCAGATGTATAAGCTACCCTCCTCAGCCCTCTTACAGAGGTCATTCATACTTACACTTCTACAACCTCTAACTTTAGCTTACCTGCTAACCTACTATGAACACCCAATATACCCACACTTTCTCCACCCCAGTAGGCTATCTACCTCTTCTTCTCTACCTATTCTCACTAATCATGTTAACATAACATCTACCCCCAGCTGTCTAATAGCAAAATACCATAGGATAACCCACATTAGATATGACTCTAACAATCCCAGAAAATCTCTAACACTATATAGTAAATTCCCAAATCTTAGATTTCAAACACTACTCCTCTCTTTGAAAAATGGAGACACAGTGGTGCAGTGGTTAACATTGTCACCTCACAGCAAGAGGTTCTCCGGTTCGATTCTCGGCTGGGGTGCCTTCTGTGTGTTTTGTTCTCCCTGTGTTGTTGCGTGGGTTTCCCCTCCCGTACTCGGTTTCCTCCCATTCCAAGACAATTCCATCTGAGCATTTCTCCCCGGGCCTCCGCTGAAAACAGGCTTTGTGGAACCTAGTCGGACATTCCCAGTCAACAAATGATAAATAAATCACCCAAACCCAGTCCCAATAGCTGCTACTACCACTCAACTCCATAACCCCAACCCCCATACTATCCATTCCCTTACCAAACCACCTAACTCACTCTTATTAGCTCACCTCAACATATGTAGCATTAATAACAAAGTTGCACAACTCCATGCTCTCCTGGAAGTCTACTCCTTTGACATGCTTTGTTTAACAGAAACTTGGTTAAAACCTGTAACTAAAGACAATGACATCATCCCACCCGGTTATAATATTTTGCGACTTGACCGTACAACCAAAAAGGGTGTAACATGGAACGCAGTCTGTCTGCATAGGTCTCAACTGTGGGCCTATCCACTTGATGGCCAGAGGTGTGCCTATTATGTTTTGGCTGTCCACCATACAGGTCTTGTGCCAGATATATCACTGGCAGTGTGTGTGTTGAGTGCTATCAGTACATGGCCTAATCCATTTCTGTTTCTAACTTCATATTCCTGACTAAGGGTATGTTGCAGACTATCCTGTAACACCAGCAACTTGCTTAGTGTATGACATCAGTATTTCACATATGGGCCTGTGTTCCAGCCTCTGTTCTCCACCTACATACCAGGCTTTGTCTATATGACATGCTGTCAGGGGTGGTTATGCAGTGGGCTGTGAGTATGTCATGCTGCCATTCCTGCCATCAGTCCACTGCTGTTGTGTCCCCTACACATATTGTGGGGTTGGGTCCATATATGTGTGGGCTTCATCTACACAATACATGTGTGCCCTTATGCACTCCAGAGGCCAGTGTATGTAACAGTGGTATATGGCCTTGTATGTCAGTCTATGGGGGGTGTACCATAACTAACCTAGGCTGTTACAACATGTGGGGGGTATCAGGGGTAAGCTGCCTTAAGGTATCTATATGTACATTATCATACAATTCACCTTGTGTAAATGCAGGCCTACTGCTTCCTGCCATACAGACTGTTCTGTTTGTCAGTGTGATTGTGATGGTGTCAGTTATGACTTGTTATGTAACAGATACATCCCATTGTGTCAGCTGAGGTCTTTATCCCCTAGGGATTGTGTACAGAGTGTAGACAGAGGCTGCTGGACTATACATGTGCATTACTTACTGTTGATTGATTGTTATCCTGTGGCTCAGTCTGTCTTTACTAGTGTGCTACTTGAAGGCCTTGGCCTGGACAGCAACATATGTAAACCTTTCCAGAATACTGTATTAATATAACTGTTTCACAGTTGCATTACTCTGTTTATATGTATGTCAGAGTCTAAATAATCAAATTAAACCAATATCACCTATCAAATCCCACTCTTACCTGGTTCCAAAGCAACTTAACTGACAGGTACCAAGCTGTGAAATGGGAAAATTCTCTCTCTCCTCAGCTGCCCATAACTATAGAAGTCCCACAGGGTTCTATCTTAGGACCACTACTATTCACAGTCTTCACAAATAACCTCCATACCTCCACACAGCATGCATCTATCATTCAGTATGCAGATGATACTACCTTAAGCTGTGCTGCACAAAACATTCCCACCCTCCTGCAAACAACTCCACTAACATTCTCTGACGTTGAAAACTACCTTACCAAAGCCCAACGTATCCTCAATCCAAAGAAAACTCAGCTTATGATTATAATCAGTTCTAATAAAAACACTGATAACAATCAATTCACTATCTACACAAATGCTACTCCAATCGCTCCAGTGGCACAGGCTAAGCTATTGGGAATAACCATAGATTTCCACCTAAAATTTGATAGTCATCTCAACTTAACTATTAAAAAAAGTACATGCCAAACTGGAATCACTCTACCATATCAAACCATTTCTTACCAACAATACAAGATCAGCCATTGCTAGCTCCCAACTTCTATCCACCCTACTCTGTGCATCTCCCATTCTGACTAATCTCAACAGAACTGAACAAAGCAAAATGGAAGCCTGATATAACAGAATTGCCCGCTTTGCTGCAAATTGCTTATATAGAACTCCTCACTGTACTGCTTTGAGACAGCTCCACTGGCTTGAACTGCCCAACCTCCGAACCTACAATCAGCTCTGCCTCTGTCATTCTATCTATTATCTCCTCAGTAAGTGTCCTGCCCTCAAAAACCTAGTACAACATCACTCAACCAAAAGACCTCTTAGATCATCAAGCAAACTACTACTAGAAGTTGCCAACAATTACAATAGCTCTGAAGACACACTAGATAGTAGTTCAGTTGCTAAAATATGGAACTCTCTCCCCACTAGCATACAAAACACATCGTCCAAAGCCTCCTTTAAAAACCTTATTAGGCAACATTTCAAGCAAAGTTGGCAGTGCCATGATTGCTCCCCAGGCTAGTGAAAACGGATAAGGTACACACACTAAACCTAGAGCACTTGATAATAGTTTTCACTCTTACAAACACTGGCTAATGTACAATGCATGTACTGTACCTATGTACTATGTATGTATTCTACCTATGTTTCAAATTTCAGCTGTACACCACAAATCTATTAATTACCTTTATTTTTAAATTAATATTTTCTTGTTTGTTCTCTCCACTGTAACTGTTGATGTGCTGCATGCCACTGTAAAAACATGTCTATTGTAATTTGTGTGTATACTGATTATGTCTAAATATCTAAATGTATCTGTAATTTTTCTATATGGAGCTTTTCTCCCCAGGCCTCTGCTGAAAAAGGTCCTTTTTGGCTCAGTCAAACACCCCCAGTTAACAAACATAAAATAAAATAAAAATAAATAAACAGCTATATGACATGGCATATACAACTGTAATAGTACACCAATAAAGCTTTACCGTGTATGCAAACCTGTGTGTGGTGTTATATCTTTGACCTCTCTGTGGGTATATGTTGCAGGCAATAATTGTCATTTGTATGGGTGGCTCATACAGTGCCCATTTGGTAAGGTGACAACTGTAGGCATAGCGGCTGTTCCATATTGTGTGCATCTTCTACATATGTATCTTCCTATACATATCTCTGTGTGTTTATGTGTAGTTGCATACATATATATATATATCTATATATATAGATATATATATATATATATATATATATATGTGTGTGTGTGTGTGTGTGTGTGTGTGTATATATGGGTCTATATTACGAACGCAAAAAAACGTATGAGCGAATACGAAGACATCGACTTGTATTGCACGAAGTATGTAAATCCCGATCGTACAAAACCGAGAATTCCAAAATGTCTAATTGTTTTGGTTGGCCCGTCTGAGGTATAGCTCCATAAGGTAAGTGTGCGATAGGACTTTTGTGTTAGGATTTTGGTTAAGTGTATAGATAGGTAATGTATGTAAGGTTTAGTGTAGTGTTAGAAGTAGGGTTATTTTAAGTGTATGTATGTGTATTGTTTATTTTGTTTGGGTGTATGTCTGTAGGGGATGTGTGCAGTAGTTAGGGTTAGGGAGGGGTTAAGGATAGTGCATAGTTAGTTGTGTATGTGGGGTTTAGTGTAGGGTTAGAGGTAGGGTTTTGGTGCTTTACCTTAGGTTAGAAGTAGGGTTTGGTTAGTGTATGTGTGTGGTTTATTTATTTTCTTTGGATAGGTAATATGTAGCGGGTGGTGGGGTTGGCCGACTATGACAGTTCGATATTTTTTGCGTTCGGGATTTTCGTGGTTCGCGGGATAGGTGTCGACATTTAGGTATTTGGGAATAGGGTTTTTTGCTTTGGTAATATAGACCCGTATATATATATATATATATATATATATATATATATATATATATATATAGATATATATATATATCTGTATATATGTGTCTGTGTATATGTATCTTAGGAATGTTGATTGCTTCCACATTGTACATTCCCTATGGTAGCCAGACTGTACTGCATGATATGTTACTGATACCAGCTTGACATCATGCAGGTGGGATGGAGTACTGATAACATTTTGTGCCCATATTGTGTCAGGTCCTGGTTATGATATTTGCAACAGTTGATATTGTATTGCAGGGCAGACGTGCTTGGCTGTGGGGCATGAATATCTATACGTACAAGACGTATGTTGTTTGGGTCCCCTCACCCCAATTAATGGCGCATGTGGACATATATGTATTTATGTTCTCTTTTATATCTATAGATATATGTCTGTATATACCTATATAGATACATATTTATGTTTACATATGTATATACTGTTGTATATATATATATATATATATATATATATATATATATATATATATATATACATATAGATGTAGACATATATATCTATAGATGTATGCATATGTATATATATATATATATATATATATATATATATATATATATATATATATATATATATATATATATATATATATATATATGTTATAACTATTTAGATATAAACATATATACACATGCATATACATCTACATGTTTAAATACATTTCCTGTACTGTTGAATGACTGGGCTGGATGATATATTTGTGAAAACAATAGGTTTATGTATATCTGACATGGCTTAGTGGTAAATCACTTTGGCTATGGTGTGCAGCATCCTGGTTTTGATCCTTGCAAAGGCTGTTTATTTTCTTGCTGTGCCGAATAAGGGCCATTGGATACAGAGTGATTAAGGCACTTTTAAGCTGTTGTAAGTGGGTTTGCGTTGGTTTGCACAGAGGTAAGCACTGCTAACTTTTGGTTACAGTTTCTTATACTGTTTTAACTTCTTAATTGCTTAACCTGTGTAAGCATTGCTTACCCCCACACAAACAAGCTTAAACCTGCTTACTGCTGCTTAAAAGTGCTTACTCCTGCTTACCCCCCACACTAATTTCTTTTAAAGAAAAGAAAAAAAGGGTTGATAGGAAAGTGGTGAGAAAGGGGCACAAAGAGGGAAAGACAGTAGTAAAAATAGCTAGGGATGTGCAGGAAGGGTGTAGGGAAGGTCCATAGCTGCCCATTTCTTCTACAGCAACAGCTGTGCATATCTAGACACTCAAGCCCCTGAGAGAGGGGTGAGGACAACAATAATATGTTGTGATGCCAATAAGACCAGATTACGTGTCCAGTGGACACATGTGTGAAGTGGACAGCTATGTATGGGGCGAGATTTTATGGGGGGAACAGATTGCTTTTTTTTTTTTCAAGTGAGAGTGGGATGTTGGAGATGGAGAGTAGGTATATTTGGGGAGGTGGGTTGGGTATGTTAATAGACAAGACAAACAAGACGCATACAGGTCCGGTATATGACACATGTGGGTGGTAAGCACCTTGATGGGGAGGGGTATTGGGAAATTGGAAGCCCATGAGCCCCCTAGTGAAAACAGTGGGACTGAGGTCCCCACCCATGGGCAGTCACCACTGCACCTTCACAGCCCCGAAGGTGGCTGTGCTGGGGGCCTGAGTCAGAGAGCCAGGCCAACCCTCTAGTCATGACATGCGGCCCTCGAGCTGGCATAGCAGATCTCTAAACTGCTGATTGAGCTAGCTACGCACCACGACCCAGACCTGGTGATGGGTGACAGGTTCCTGTCCACTACTGTTCCCGGGTAGGGTTGCCATCTGTCCCACTTTGGGAGGGACAGTCCCTCTTTGGGCAGTTGTGTCCCTGCAAAAAAATTGTAAAAATGGCAAATGTCCTGAAAATTTAGGGCAACATTATTTCCAATATTTTATGTAATAGTTACACAGAACAGTTATTCTGTATCTGAAACACCTAAATGTTATAAGAAACAGAATAAGCAACTAAAATGCTACAAGAATAAGCTTTTATTTAGGCAAAAAAGTGAAGTTCTGTCCTTTGTACTGGCCATGGGTATGTTTTGGCCTGCAAAATCTGATGTGTGTACCACAATTGTCCCACTTTGGGCATTTGAAAAGGTGGCAACCCTATTCCCGGGGGGGGGTAAGCCCCATCCCCTGAGGTGGTTCCACCCAAAGGTGATGCAGGACCAATGGATAAGGAGGTCCTGGGTTGGGCCCCAGACATGCTGGTGCCCAGTGCCATGGCCAGCTGAGGTGGGACAGGTGGGTACGCTGAGACCCGCATTCCCATACGTGCTATGGTGTTTATGCTTTATCAATATATGTGGGTTAGTAATAGTAAACACATTCCAGGATTAAGTATAACAGCATGCATAGATATTCCCATTAACCCAAACACCAGATATGGAACAGTTCCATAGCAGACAGAACACGTGCATATATGGGACCACAGTGGTAATTACAACAGCATGCAGGTACATTGATGGCACCATGCCACCACTGTTGGAGTATTCCAGCATAGCACATGCATAGAACCAGATTTAAATAATCATCAAACAATAGGACATTTGTCTCAAAATTACAGTGAAGTCATCACATACCAATTGAATTGGGTATTTAGTTTATTGTTGCAGATATGGTGGGGGGGAGATCTCAACTAACAACTAGTATATTCCTGTAGTTTTTATTACTTTCCTAGTCAGTGCTGTTATCTGTACATTACAAGTATTACTACACTACCCTATTGCCTTAGTTTGGACAGTGATATGGCTGTCAACAACTATATACATGAACTGGTTTTACCTGCAATATACACCTCTTACCTGGTATACCTGTGGAGGAATTGTTTGTTAACGCTAACTAACTGTTTCTACACAAACTCCCAGATTACAGGTTGATGTTATGCACATACCTGTCCATTTCTTTTTGCACAGACTCTGGCCATGTCTTGACCATATGCAGTTGAACCGGGACATATGTACACTATTGCCCTTTTTAACCTTTAGTGACTTACAACACTCTTATACATGATTTCCTAGACAGTTATATTATGTAGCATAGTGTGGGTGACAGTGATGAGTGATACCTTATTATTCAGAACAATTGCAACACTCACAATGTCATACAATACCAGAGTAAACAGTACCAGTACAGGGTATCAATCTTTTATTTCTAGGCACAGTGTTCATATCTGACAGACCTGTGGGAGCAATGTTTGTTAGCACTACCTGAATGTTGCCACACAAATTACCAGAATCCACATTAGTATTATGCACATACATCTCAATCTGTTACTGTACACACTCTGGTCGCAGATTGACAACATGGTGGGTGTAGATGGGACATACTTGGCTTATTACTCTCATAACATTTTGGGGAGTTGCTAGTGTGACAGGTTTGTTCTTATAGATGTGTGACAATCAGTTGTATTTCCTGTTTGCTGCCTAAACATCTGGGATCATCCCACTGATTTCCCAGGGGGACAGGGTGACAGGCAGCAGATATGGGCCAATTTATTTGACATTTTGGACATATCTGTACAGTTGTGGGGTATGATTCTGTATGCAGACTACTACCACTCCCAGGATTCGAACCATGGCTATGTGTGCTAAAAATACAACAGTGCACATCTCAGTTGCGTGTGCTATTTGCATTTTGTTGTCTGTCTTTGCACTGTTTTCTGTCTATGTCTCTCTCTCAATTTTACTAAATGACCTCTGGGGATTACACCAGTCATATACAGACATTCCTACATATTTTATTTATGTTGTACAGTGTGGGTAACAGTGCTTAATACAACAGTACTATCACATGATTGCAAATCTACATTACCATATGATACCAGAGTAAACACATGCAGTCCAGCAGTTAGACCTTTATTGTCAGGCTATTATGTTTTTATTTGCATACAACCTATATGAGACTCTTCCTGCCATATTCTCTGGTGTATGCAGTACTTGCCTTAAACAATACAGGTTTTATACGGGCAATTAACTTACTAATACTTTTAGATTTATTTCCTATGACAGTACATGCAAGAGTATTACTAATATGTCTCACGTCGCAACCTCTCCAAATGACATCCATGGGCCTTCTGGTTCGGAGCCCACTCACTTGCCGCTGTGAAGGACATAAGAGGAATATTTAGCCGTACCTATCCATAATATACATGAGCTGGCAATTATTAAGCAGGTAGTGGAGTGATACTTACACAGATCTGGGACCTCCCCTCTCTTCCTACTCTCTTAGATCCACTGATCCAAGAGATCTCCCTTTTTCCGCTTCAGGTCAGCATAGTGATGCCTGACCTGCTCACCAGTTTGGGGTATACCAGTGGCCCTGGTGAGGTCATGGCCAAGATGGTCCCAGGCTTTCACTTTATATTGGGAACCCTGCTACTCACCCTGCAGCAGTCTCTGCTCATGGTGTTTGACAAGGAGTCCTGCCAGGACTCTGGACTCCTGGATGCCCCAGCTCTGTGTCTGAATGCACACACCCTCTCCCATTCCAGACCTGGTACCTGCAAGGGGAAACTACAACCTGTTATGAGGTGTATTCCCACCTGTTGGGTTTAAATAGGGCTGATTTCCTGCACGGTTTTGAAAAGGGTGAGCTATGGGCAAACCTGCTTAACTAAGGTTGGCATTGTTTAAAGGAGTATAACAATGGGCATATTGAGTTAGCTGGCCTACATATTGCTTACACCTACTAAGCTGGCCTGTGCAATGCTTAGCATTGCTTAATATGTAATTTGCATTCTGTTTGCTTTTTGGCATTGATTTATTATTCATTACATGTTATATATGTGTCTGGTATCCATGATTCATGTGTACGTATACTGTATGGGGTCCTTGTGTTTATTAGGGGACTTCAACACTTTATTACAATTACACCTCACATCTGGGCTCACTGCAGTACTCCAGTTCACATATTTATGTTATATAGTAGGTTATAGAACATAAGACTGTATATAGATTTCTTTTGCATGTTCAGTTTGATTTTACTATAGTGAGGATTTGTTTGGTGATACCTCAGTTTTATGTACTGGTGTTATGGCTTAGTAGTTAACTACTGTGACTATAGTGTACAGGGTCCTGGGTTCAAGACCGGCAAAGGCTGTTTCTTTTGTTTCTGGCCAGAACAGCATCTGTTGCATACAGAGTGATTAAGGCACTTTTAAGCACTTGTAAGCAGGTTTGCGTGGGTTTGCATGAGGGTAAGCAATGTAAACCTCTAGTTAAATATACTTACAGAGACTTAGCTTAAATATTGCTTAACCTGTGTGTGCATTGCCTACCCCATGCAGACGAGCTTAAACCTGCTTACTAGTGCTTACATATGCTTACTCCTGCTTACTACTGCTTAATAGTGCTTACACTTGCTTACTGGTGCTTACTCCCGCTTACCACTGCACTAATTTAGACAGTAATGTCTAATGGTTCTTGGGAAGGTGGGGGATTTGGAAGCTGTATGGAGTTATCATTCATTACACATTTTACCTTCCATTTTTATCCCTGATTCCTGTGTACATATACTGTATGGGGCACATGTGATTATTTGTGGACTTTGCAACATTATGACACTGACACCTCCCATCTGCATTTAATGCAGTACTCCAGTTCACAAATATATGTTATTTAGGCTATGCAACTAAAAATATTGGTCATTAAGTGATTTGACACGGAAAGTGCTGCAGTGGGACTCAAACCGGGAATGACTGCTCATAAGGCAAATGCTCTGCCCACTACACTATTGCTATACTGCTTCATTTGTATATATCTTGCTTTTTATCCTCTTCAGTCATTTAAACTGCACTAACCATAGCTAAGCAATGTGCAAACCCGCACACCTACAGTTAAATTTAATCTGTTTCATAAAAAAAAAATAAAGTATCTTTATATTTTTTGTGTTAACTATTGCTCTTGTACACATGGAATGGGATGTTGCTGGGGGTATGTGTACACCTATGAGTGGTCTTGTTCATTCTTTTAGGACTTTCTGCTGTTCTTCATTGCAGGGGCATGTATATTCCCGATTATTTGACCGCATGGCGAAAGTAGTCCCATAACTGTAGCACCTCACCAAAATACTTCAAAATCACAACTTTTTGTAATTATACTCCTACTCATACCAAAATCACAGTTATAATTTTCATATTAACCACGTGTATCTTCTCTTACTCACCTAAACCTTTTCCTTACAGTTTGGCACTCTATAAATGGGGACAACAATTGTGCCATCCCTCTATAAATTCTTGCATGCACATTTACCATTATGCACTGTTATTTTGTCTGTGTCTCTAACCAGATTGCTCCCTTTGTCCATTTGTTGCTTACTTTACTCTTTCTCTGTGTTTATATTTCATTGTCTCTTGGTATGTCTGGAGCTTGCCTATATGGCTAGTCCTTTTTCTTCCCAGTGCTGTTCTCTGTCGGGTCCCTTCCTTACAGGCCATGGACCTGTTGGTCTTTTGGTTACCTGTAAGTTTATAAGAGCAAAAAAAAAAAAAAAAACTAGTTTGTGGCCTTTGCTCACATGTACTTTAGACATACCTCTCAACAGTCCCTAATTTTTATGGACATCCCTGATTTTGACTCAGATTTTAGTTCTGTCCCTCTTAATCCCTCACAAAACAGATAACTGTGGGAGGAAAGATAATAAATTACACTTAGTAAATAGTGACTAATTAAGGGTTGTAGACTTCTTTGACTTCAAAAGATATAATTTAATTCATCTTTGCTTATTCTGTCAATGTCTCAAGTTAATAGTACTAATAATTTAAAAGTGTCCCCGACTGTCCCTGATTTTCTCTGGATTTGTCCCTGATTCTGTTGACATTTGCCCATGATTGGTTGTGAGCTATAACTTGAGGGCTGTGATTTATCAGAGGAATAGTGAGAGGTGGGTTTTTCACAGGTTAGGGGGCCCCCAGGAAGAATGCCTGCTAAGTGTGCATGCGTGGTGCATTTTGACAGCTGTAAGTGAGGATAGATGATTTACATTCGTTTTTCCTTCTCTTTCTTTGCAGATGGTGGTACTACCATAGGGGTTTTAGCTGTTGGAGTGCTATGCAAGAAAGCCATAGATGGTTCTAGCGCAGACTTCGTATCGGTTGGTGGTCTGAAGCAAGTGGACTTAGCAGGTGATGGATGTTGCTGCAAAGGGGTCGTGACTGCTGGAGCTACATGGAGTGAGATCAAATGTAATGATACAATCTTATTTCGTCATTCTGGTGCGTGATTGTTGTGTGGTATGAGAGTACTGTGGGGACTATTAAGGATGAGATACATGAGACGTTTGGTGTAGCCAGTGTTTAGGTTTAATTATGGGGATTTGGGGTTATCTACAGATGGGGTATAGTCATAACTGCAACCGGGTTGAATTTTGGGAGCTTGATGACTGATTAGTTAGCCAAGTCCCAACGGCAGTGAGTGGGGATCTTTTCATTTTTTTTTTGCTGGGATAAAGGGATTGGAATGGGGGAATACTAGGATATCTGAATTCACTGATGTTGATGGGGTTAGTCTGATGGCATCAGAAATTTTGAACAGTTAGTAAGGTTGAGGTTTTAGTATTTTACTGTCTGCATATGAGCAGACTTATTTGTGTTGAATTTCTTTAGGATAGGTTCCATGTAAGGCTTGCAGAAGTTTAAGGCCTTGGCCTTGCTAATATTGCTATTTTAAAGGGTCCAGAACTGAGAAGTGTTTGAGGATGGCGTGTAGGTTTTGTGAAATTGTTTAGTCGTGTGGGTAGTGAGCTATACAGGTGACAGATGGGGAGGGCATGTCAGTTTACTGAGTTTAGAGCAGCCTGAATTGTGTAGCCTAATTTGGTTGCATGGATAATGTTGCATATCAGATTATGATCTTTAGCGTGAGCATCATGTGTACCATCTGTCTTGTACATTGGAATGATAGGAGGTGGGTCAGTACATGTATGACTGATAAGAGTAGGTAAGGGTTTGATGTAGCATTCCAGGCTGCAGGTGTTTGGGGTATGTGTGAAACTGTATGCCTTGTGGTTATACAGAAGTTAGAAGGCTTAAGTAAGGCATTGTCTTGGAGCTCTTCCACATGTGTGCCATGTTTTAATTTTCCCAGATGTAAAGGTGACAAATTGGAAGTAAACTTTGTGGGGAAGGTTAAGGACAAGCAGCAGATTAGGGCTGCTTAATTCCTTAGGTACCAGAGTTGCATGTCGGCCAGTTTACTCAGGTCATTTTGGAGAAGGGTTTATACGCTGGTGTACTGTTTTACCATTGTGCGGCCTTTTGGCGCATTTTGGGGATGACCTTTGAGTAGATGGTTAAGGTTGTTATGGGGATTTGCACTTTTTACAAAATGTAATATAAGGTGGTAGGGTGGGGGGCATAATATAAGGGGTTGGTTTGTGGCTGGTTCGGTAGGGCATTGCTAGATTGGTTACACTTGTGCTGCAGTTGCCTTTAGGAGGAATTTGATGGTGGGAAGGAGTTTGCTGGGAAAGATTTGGTGATTTCTCTGGCTACAGCAGTTTAGTTGGTAAGGGTGAATTAGCTGGGAGTAAGATAGTCACTTGGGTGACAAGGGTAGGTGCACTTAATTCTGCTTGGTGTTTCATTGGTTGAAGTGTTGGGGTAGATTGGCAGACAGTGGTTATTCATAGGATAGTTTGTGTGGTGCGGGTTGGCTTTGTTAAGAGAAGTTTAGTAGTTCAGGTGGCATTTTAATTACGGATATCTGGAAGTAATTTGGAGGGTGGTTTTGTTAGTCAGCAACTGCTATGATATTAAATGTTTGTTTATATCGGGTAGTTGGTGTAATGGGGGATTGCCATCATATTGATATGGAAAGGAAATTTTATTTTGGGGATTGTTATCTACATTGGACAGCTAAACGAGGTTGCAGTTTTGGCATGGTGGTGGGCAGTGGTTCTGGAGTGGTTCCGCTTAGTGTGGGTTCAGTGCTTAGTGGTACATTTGGTAGGTAATGACCTGGGAATCACTGTGTAGCTACTATTGGCTGTAGGTAAGTGAGAGTTTACTAATATACAGAGGTTATGCTAGGTGATGGGGTTATGTTTCATTACTTTAACATTGGAGAGGGGTCAGGGGGTTACTCTCAGTCATTTGGACTATTGACTACTTTGGCTATTTATGTGATAGAGCTTTATAAGTTGGGGGGGTTGGGTCAGTGGCTTGTCGGAGGGAAGGAAGGACAATTGAGGCGATGTTGAATATTTGGATTTTTCATGTTAAGCTGGTGTTGGAGGTTCAGCTGGAGTTGTTGGGGATTAGGGTTCATTTTCAGTTGCTTATAATGGATAGTTTGTGTGATGATGGGATTGCTATTACATTGATTTTGAAGAGATCTCATTTGGTTATTATATTCATTGGGTGGTAAAATGCGGGTGCAATGTGGCATGATGGTATGCAATTGCCTCTATGTGGTTTTCAGTGGCAGTGGGCTTAGTGTTTGGTTGTCCAGTTAGCCGGTAATGTCCTCAGAATCATTGTGAGGCTTCCATTGGTAGTTAGGTAAGTGAGTATTTAGGTCATGCACAGTGGTTATGCCAGGTTATTAGGTTGTTGTTTGTTACTTTAGCATTGGAGATGGATCAGTCATTTGCTTTCAGCTATTTAGGCAACTGGCTATTTTCATTAGTTATATGATAGGGTTTTGGGAGGTGATGATTCGGACCCAGTTTGGTTAGAGAGGATGGGGTACATCAAATGATGTTTGGCTTAATGCCTTAATGGTGACTAGGTTGCTGGAAGTTTGGTCGTAGAGATGGGGAACAGCCTGGTCAGGCTGGGGGGTGGAGAAGAAGGGCAGGCTTGCACTCTTCTGTTCCCCCTCTGGTGTTGGATGTTCAGTTCAATGAGTTGGGAAAGGAAAGTGAGCAGCTGGATGCTTCTTGGTAAGTAAAATAAGCAAGCAGAGGTAAGCTGCTTATTTGGTTGGATGTGTAATTCAATAAATAGTAAATGAAGTTAGTAGTGGTACGCTGCTTCATAAGTAAGTGAGTATAGGTATGGATACTGCTTACTGGGTCAGGATGAGTGGGGTTACAATGTCCTAGTTAACATTACATGGATGTTATGCTCAACTATAACATGTGTCAATTGTAATTAAGAAATATTGGTTAACAAAATGTTGTTTATGGAAGTTTAATAAAGGTTGTCAAATGTCATTTGGTGTGATGTGTTTATTGAAGGGGACAGGGACAAATGAAATCAGCAAGAAAAGGATAGTAGTAGTGATGCAACTGAAATCTTCCTCAGGATTTATTGAGTACAGTCACATGGTGGATGCTGTTTTTACAAAAATCTCACCAAAGCAACATTGATATATAGGCTGTATTTTATATATCATGGAGAAAAGTAAGTCAAAAAATAAAAAAGAATAAAGACTAGGGACACTGATCACATGATAAAAAGTGCCAATCCTGGTGTACGCACAGGTGCCAGTACTGAAAAAAAAAGCAGTATAGAACCCTCTGGACGTGGAAACATTTCTACTACAGGTTAGATAAGCCATAGGATAGGGTGGTTCATGTGGAGGAAGGAAGTAGTAGTCCACAAGACCACAAGAACTGTAAGGCCAAGCAAGAGGCATTGTGACAATAAAGTGGACTGTTGAGTATAAGAAAGGAATTATGTCTTATTACTGTTATGCAAGAAGCCCAGAATTTCCAAAAAGAGGGTATGAAGAAAGAGTAAGAGAGAAATTAGAGGAAAGAAAAAGATTTGCACAAGAACAATTGTCCAAGCTATAGATAAAAGGAAAAATATTACGTACATGATAAGACACTGGGACATCTAGAAAAAGAAGCAACAGAAGAAGTGAGAAAAGACAAACAAAAACAGAGGTTTTTGAAAGGTTTAAAAATAAATATGGTCATGGAAAAGAAAGAGAGATCTGATATGGTATAATATTTTTCCAAAGAAAAACACCAGACTAATCAATATAATGGCTCCCTATTGAAATGTTGGCACTCAAAATGCAGAGTGCAAACATGATGAGAAAAAAGACTGAAAATACAGAAGAAGAGCAAATCTTGAAGACTGTTCCTTTCCTTAAAACTTCTTTCTCCATGCGGGCAACCCCCCCCCTGCACCACCCCACATGGGGGGGGGCAAGCCCCCCCTTGCACCACCCCATATGGGGGGGACAAGCCCCCACTTCCATGAACTTATATATACAAACTCCAAGATAGCCATACCTCTAAGAAAAGGGAATATTCCAAGAAATGGCATCTCAGGCATGTAAGGCTGATCTTGCTGCCATTTATTCTCCATATATTAGGACTTGCCCTAGTAGGTCCCAACATTTCAAATGTTTACCCCATATGACAAGTGCAACCCCAAATGTACTTGATGAGAAACATGCTTACATAACAATACTCAGATATGGCAAATTT